>NC_046662.1:61323534-61324582 GCF_010883055.1 Belonocnema kinseyi | reverse complement strand
CTTGACTTTTTTACTATGAAAAATGTCTAATAAGAAAATAGAAAAATTGAAATTCATTGAGTTACAGAGCCGGTTGTAGAGGGAGTCCTCGCGCTCGCACTCGGGCGTTATGCGACAGCACACCGCGGAACAGTTTTCAAGTATGCCATTTTTTTGTATTACTCGCATTGATCCAAAATTGCATGAAGTGATCGGAAAAAACTATTCAGTAATGTTAACCAGTAAGTTTGAAGAAGTTAAAAATTTTTAAAGTTATTATGAAAAAACATTAAGTAAAAAGCACTTTCTTAAAAATGAACAGTATTTTTCTGAAGATAAATGATTCCTCACTATTATAATTTATTATCCGACAATAATTGGTTATTGCTCTTGCAATTTTTTAAAACAAATACATGATTCAACCAACTTCTCACATATAAAGTGTTTGAGTAAATAAAGTACTAACGGATTAGTAATTAACGCCTGTCGTCAGCCTACATCCTATCAAGTTATAGTTACCAGAGTCTACCACGTGGAGGTGACAGTGCGATTTTAGACTTCTTTTATCTGCAAAATGATTCGGGGTGCTTAATTTTAGTAAGTCACCTCGCCTCTCACTTTCTGGGGTGCTTGATTTTAGTGAGTCCCCTCGCCTCTCACTTTATGGGGTGCTTGATTTTTGTTAGTCCCCTTGCCTCTCACTACACAACCTCTTTATGCTGTTCGCCTCTTCTTCGTACCAGCTTTCCACTTTCTTGGAGTACTATTCTGCTTTCGATTACGTTTAGGCTTCGGGAAAACCTCACTTTTCTCCTCATAGGAAAATCGTTTCAGATCCAGCTGTCCCTTTGCGTTCGGAGCGAATGAATGATATTTGAGTGTGCCTGGTATCATCACAGCCTTACTAAATCGATCTGCTAATTTTATTGTCATCGCTGCATGCTCTTCTTTGCTACTGAAAAATACTACAGTTTCCTTCAAGTTTTCTCTGTCCCATTCAAATAACTCGTAAGCTGTTAAGATCTGATTCTCAGCTGAACGTTGCAAGCTGGCTCTTGCAGCAAGACGC
>NC_046662.1:61318520-61323434 GCF_010883055.1 Belonocnema kinseyi | reverse complement strand
GTCACATCCTGAATGCGGCTCTGTGGCACGCCCAGGTATGTATAAGTCTCTCCAGCGCAAAGGTGTCGTATGGCGCTTCTATCAACGAGCTCAGGATCTTCTAGGATGCCATTAAGTTTTCCTCGCTTCAAATAAACCTTGGCGCATTTGTGTAACCCAAATTCCATTCTAATTTCCTTAGGATATCGTTCGACAATCCCCAGAGCTAGATTCGATCTGCAGGTTTGCCGCATAAGTACCCGTCGGAATGGCGCAGTGCTAGAGATAGTGGCAATAATGTAAGGCAAAAGAGGAGTGGGCTCATGGTGTCGCCCTGAAAGACACCTCTCTGAAACGTGACCTTGTTAGTTGTCACACGATTTTTGCCAGATGAGATAGTAAATATGGTTTTCCAAAGCGGCATCAATCTCTCTATGCACCCAACTATTTGCGGATGAACCTTTACGATGTCCAAAAGACAGATGATAAGTCTATGGGATGTAGAATCGAAAGCTTTCCGATAATCAATCCAGGCCATCGATAGGTCATGCTGGTAGAATGCTGCATCTTTGTAGACACATCTATCGATGAGCAGGTCTCCCGACATCCGGCTACGCCTTTCCTTGAGCCTCGTTGTTCATACATTTCTTGCCACACATCTTCTGTTCCGCGACTGTACATCTCAAAACGTTAAGGTGGTCCCGGAATATTGAGACCTGAGTGTCTTCACAACAGGATTATTCTGGATACAGCACATAGAGTCACAAATGGAAGACAGGCTCTTCTTAACTCACTCCTGAGAGCCTGAATTAAGAAAGCACAAGAGAAAAATTTTCGTGAACAGCTCCTCGATAAGAAGATGCACGGTATCCTCCAAAGAAATGTGGAGGATCAGCCAATGTTGTGTGAGCTAACGTTTGCTTTCCTTAAATCGCCCGGATTGAAGTCTGGTACGGAGGGTTTCATTTTGGCATGCCAAGACGGTGTGATTTCCACCTTAACATACCGTCGTCACATTTTGAGCCAAGACATATCCCGATGATAGCTGCAGGGCGTGCCATGCACACCCCGAACATTTCTGTTGCACACTCGAGGCCATATATGGTTCTTCTTGACTTCAAAAAGCGAACCATGTTTGTTATCGAATTTTCGGCATCAGCTGACAAAAACATCATAGCCAAGGAGAATGAAAAGAAAGAGAGGAGTTCGACGCCCCCAGATTCATCAATATCTTCATCAGGTTGTGAGCCCTCGTAGTGGAGGGAGCAAAAAACCTTTTATGGGGCAGCATAGTAGAGACGACACCAACCTTCAGGCTAAAAGAGGTACTAAGCCTGGAGATCAAGGGGACAGAGTGCCTGCATAACCATCAAGGGTTTAGATGAAATCTTGATGTCTAAACTCTGCTCGAGAAATCTCAGCGTTATTAAGTTGACTCAGGGACAAAAGCGAAGAAAGGTGAAAATGTTTATCACCTCGGCTTATATCCCGGGAAGAACAGAATTCCACTGCTATCGAAAATTGATGCAAACTCTCACCATACTGTGTGGAGGAGCACAAACATCAATAACAGAGGAAGTGATTTAATCAATTGCTAAGCAGGTATTGAGCTCAAAACTCTGAATTGGCGTGATACTCCCACATTTCAGATTCGCTCAGTAGAAAATTAGGAGACCAAACGATAACTAATATATTTAACTAATATACCTAAGCTAATATATTTAAGCTTGACCAATTAGGAGTGTGGTATACACAGTCAAGATATTTTATAACTCAAAAAACAAAATTTCAATCGAGTTATGGAAAAGGAATTTTCGATTTATTATTTTTATTTCTATACAGTCATATAAGTCTGACACTTGAGCCTGAGATACCCTATATAGGAAAGAAAGGTATGGCACAGAGACTAAGGAGAAATGAACAATATAATAATGTTGACATAAGCTCTACATATCACTGACATCAGGTCTTGTTGAGACAGGAAATTACACATGCTGTCATAATTTAAAATAGGATGGTGTTAGAATCCTTTATCATAAGATAAGTAAAAGTAAGCAAGAATTTATTGAGATGATATTCATGAAAAGAGAGGGTAAAAAAGCTATTACTTTAAGAAATAGATCTCAAAAAACACATCAAAATATGGGATATAGTTATTAATTGGATGAATTCATTTCTTTTTACTTATTTGAAAAGGAATATTTCTTGGAAAAATCATTTTTTTTACTGATGAAATGGATAATTAGACTAAAGTACCTTTTTATTAATGTGTTAATTTTTTCAAGTATTTTGTTCGTTTTAACTAGCATAATTTTCAGTTATTCGTAGAGGTTGTTTTCCCCTTCGGGATGTCAATGTCTGGAATAAGTCTGAAAGGAATTAGTTCGGAAATCTAATGTCGAATTTTTGCCATGCTCTGATTTCCTTTTCATATTGAATGAATTTGTTTATCCTTTTTCCGAAAAAGATCCGCTTTGACAATGATGGAGGCTGAAGCCTTGAGAACAATAAGACATTGATTTATTATATCATTTCTAGTTACATGTAAGATTTGAATCCGGATTTGAATCGTAACTAATATAATTTATTTATTTACATTTTCTCAAATTCAGGAATTACGACGGCGTTCATTGTTTGCACGAGGGTCTATAATCTGCACTGTAAAGCTCTGCATTATTGGGCGGCTTGCACCTACTGGAGCTTCATTCATTTCTTCACGGTTCAATTGGGTAATTATCTGGCTTTCCATGTTTATTTTCACACGTTTCATGTTACGACCAAAATATTTGTGTATTCCAATAAGAACATCACGAGTCTCTAATATGGCAAAGACGTCACCATTGGATGTTGATAATACAATTTGCTCTGCGATTGGTACAAGCTCATACTTATTCCGTCCTGTTTTTATTTTAATTGATTTAGCGGCAGGAAAAGCGTATCTTCGAAGTTCGAATGTCCGGTATAAGTTCAAATCGGGAATAAGCCGAATAAATCTAAGTTGGTCCAGTCCACAACCATTTCCGTCAGGAGATGGAAGCCTTGTATGTGGTTCTATAGACCTAGAAGGAAGATGAGTCCATGCATGACGAGACCTGGACCTGGCGCGTAGAGGTGATTCAATAATAGGAAGAGAACTCTCAGCTAAATTGTTTATTTCAGAATTGGGAGAAGAAGAAGTACCACTGCGAGAAGCGCCAGGAATAGGGTCTCCATTAGGTAAGCAGTCAAACTGCGAACTTAACTCTGCAACAAGTAAAAAAGGACTTAAAGTTTTTTAAGTATGTTAGTACTTCTACCAGTCATGAGATTTTACAATTTGCAAACGGGGTTTAGCGATCTTTAGGGGATAAATAACTAGTATATTACATAAAAAGTAGGATTAGGCACGCCTTCACATAAAGAGACCAATGTTCGCAGGACGAGTAGGAAAACCATGACCGAACCCATGGTTTTTCTGGTCAACCTCGCGAAAATTAAATTTGACGTCAATACGTGTCCTACCCTACGATTGATGTTTGATATTTTATGCGAAACCACCATGTTATGAGACTTTAAAATCCTCTGCAGTCAGCATTTGATAGCCCTTCACCGAAATGGTGCGAGAACGTCCTATGATGTGAATATTTTCTAGACTTATGTTGATCACTGTTCAAATATTCTTCTGTTTAAGTTTGATTGCTCCATTTGGTAAATTTATCGAAGCGCAGCTCATATTAACCCTTTTATTTTTCAGATAGTGAATCCTGTCGTGCTTCGGTTATTTCTAGATGTATGTTCAGTAGTGAAATTTGGATTGTATTGTTAAAATAATTTTGAGTCAGGCTCTACCAACTCAATGGTAAAATATGAAGAATCAAGGGCACCATTAGACGGTCACACAGAACATTAGGATAAGCTTAAAGATGTTCAGATTATATCCTTATAATGTCTAGACTATTGAATTTAAAATTAAATAAAATTAAATTAAATCAAAACTTTGTTTAATATAATTTTACAATGAATTAAAGGGAACAACAAAAATAAGTTTCAAACGATTTTTTTTTATTTTTAAAACATGAGTGTTACATATTTTGCAAAATATCTGCATCAAAGAATAAAATCAATTTTTTAACGACAACAGATTATAAACCAATTGAATATTAATTAAAATTAATTTAATAAATAAACACCGTGCAATTAGAAAACCATGAATAAAAAATATATTTTGGTCCATCATAGTCTGTCCCCCGGCGTTCAGGTTTTTTTTGTAAGTAAGGTAAGGTTAGGATGTTGTGGAAGTGCCTCTTTAGTGCGAGAGCGATACAATTTACGACAGAGGAAAGGTCATTCATGCGTACTGTGCGTAACATCTTTTTTCCCCGGTGAAAAAAGAGTACTATCTCCTTTTCACAGTGAAAAAAAGAGTATATCGTAATGCGCATGGGTTTTGTACAGCATGATCGGTCTCCTTGTATTTATTCCGTGTGTTAGATAGTACATTGTGCGATATTTAGTGTTCATTTGTGGAACTAGTGATCTGTCAGTGGGGGCGGCGTATGGAACTAACAATCTATTAGCAGCTGGTCGTTTCTACTGATTTCTAGTTCTTAAAGCAATTTCAAATATTGAAAAGCAATTCAGAAGGAGATTAAAGTTTTAAAGGATTTAAACATAGGTTGAAAGTTTTATTGAATATAAAAATATTTTCAAAGGTATCAAGGGATTCAAATGAAATCTTAAGCGAATATAATAGATATTAAGGAAATTTACAAACTTCTTATGTGTAAACTTTATGTGTGCCTACCCAACAGTAGTTAATCCACAAACTTATAGACCAGGATTACCAACCCTCCTCAAGTGAGGGGGGGGGGGTTGAATTTTCAACCCCAATGCCTGCAGGGGTAGTTTCAAACGCCTGTAACTTCCTTTCTAATTACGCGATTTAAAATTTTTATG
>NC_046662.1:61306744-61318420 GCF_010883055.1 Belonocnema kinseyi | reverse complement strand
TATCGGGACAAGAAAGGTTATGCACATGAACAAAAGGATGCATCTTAAGTCTTCCGTTCCGCGACTGTACATCTCACGCCGTCAAGGGGGTCGCGGAATATTTAGTCTTGAATGTCTTCACAACAGGATTATTCTAGGTATAGCACATAGAGTTGCAAATGGTAGAGACCCTCTTCTTAAAATGGTCAGGAATCACGAAGAAGTGGGCAAAGGAGCATTTCTGTACAGAGCAGCGGAGGAGGCTGCTGAAACACTCGGACTTGACTTCAATATTAGGGGTGATCAATATGCATCAAATCTAATCTCAAGTACTCACTCCTGAAAACCCGGATTAAGAAAGCACAAGAGAAAAACCTTTTTTGAACAGCTCCTCGATAAGAGGATGCACGGAATCTTCCACAGAAATGTGAAGGATCAGTCAATGTCTTGTGAGCTAACATTTGCTTTCCTCAAATCGCCCGGATTGAAGTCTGGTACAGAGGGTTTCATTTTTGCATGCCAATACGGTGTCATTGCCACCTTAACATACCGTCGCCACATTTTGAGCCAAGACATTCCCGATGATAGCTGCAGGGCATGCCATGCACACCCGCATATACTGGAACTTTATATTCTCGACAATTGTTTCTGTTGCTCACTCGAGGCCTGACATGGTTCTTCTTGACTTCGAGAAGCGAACCATGTTCGTTATCGAATTTTCGGCACCAGCTGACAAAAACATCATAGCACAGGAGAATGAAAAGAAAGAGAGGTATCGAGACCTTATAAGGGAGTTGCAACGATTGTACCCGGAATATTCTGTTAAACTGATCATCCTTATCATCGGCGCTCTTGGAGGTGCCAAGCTTTCACTTGCTAATAGCCTAAAAAGCATCCCTACATGTCAACAATATGCTAGAACACTTGCGGGAAAAATGCAGAAGGCGGTTGTCCTTGGGTCACACCGTGTTCTTAGGGTGCACGAGGCTTTTGCTGGATCGTCGTATTGATTCCTTTACAGACTGTAACCACCTATCTCACGGTTGTGAGACGTGGTTATGGCTGAAATTTTACCGCGATTTCGCTGGAAGCGGGTGCAATTTTTCAGATTAGCACCCGCTCCCGACGAAATCCTGTGGTTGTCCTTATGACAAATTTTTAATTATATATATTACCAATTTTTTAAAATCTATTTTTCAGCATTTGTGACTCTAGGGGCTATTTTGAGGGGACAGCAAAATAATAGAATCCAGATTTTTGCACGGATCTTGCAAAGGGTTTATTCGATGTCATATTCAATTTCAATAAATCTCAATAAAAATTGTAAACTATGAAATCGCTTCAATGGTTAAAAAGTGGAGCAGTACGATATTTTTTACAATTACTTTTTCTTTCCTAATAAAAAGATATTTTTAAAGAATGCAATAAAACTCAAGAAAAAACGAACCAAAAATATTGAAAGAAATATATCTTTTAAAAGAAAACTCTTTTAAACTATTTCTTTACCGTACTGTATAAAAAATTATATACGCTTCATAATCTAGGTAAAAAATAAGGAGTATCTGACCATTTTCCCTCATCACAGGAAAACAATAGAGGCAGTAGGAGACTCATAGCCTCATTAAGGCCTTCTTTTCAATATTAAAAAAATTATTTGGAAGTCAATGAAACTTTGCACACGTGAAGCAAGCACTTTACGAGATCCTTACCCACAGACTCTAAATTAAGTGTACCAAATTTAGGGGTGAAGATAAATAAAAAAAATTTAGTAGCCAAGCTGATAATTAATTTATCAAAAATTACTTTACATGAAGTGGTAGGTAAATTAGAAAAATATAGTTTTTTCTAAAAGTCGTTCCTTTACTTCCTTTTTCTGGATAGAAGGTTAACCACATAAAATAGTCGATTTGATCTTATTTGCTTATGAAGAGAATTTTCAAAAATATTATTTCGCATTATTTATTATTATTATTGAATTTTGTATTGTCCCAGGTTTAGGATAGTTATAGTCTTATCTGAAATTTTTGCCAAAGCCTGTTTCTACTCCCATAATTCACTGACTGGGCTACAACCAAGTGCATAATGGGAAAACCTACAGCTTAAGGTGAGTTTCAAACCAGCACCTCGATAAAGGTACCCAGGAAATTTTCCAGAGGTACCATCCTAGCGATTGAACCCCAGAGCCAGAAGAACAGGCTTTTGTACCTGGCTCGCTATGGACTGAGCCTGACGCTGGCTAACTGGGATTTTGTGAAGTAGGCTAAGAAATAAAGCTTTCATACGTTCAAGGCAGCCGATTATGAGAGATACAAGATGGAATTTCTGGGTTTGGTATAGCCTGCACAGCTCGTAACGAAGAGCTTGATTTTTCGCCCGTTTTTCGTTATCCTTTGCCGTAATATAACCATTGTCTGGTACCGAGAATTTAATCCCGTAAATTATCATTGTCTTCAAAATTTGGAGGAAAATATCAGGCTTTATCGTACCGATACGTTGAATGTTGAAGAATCAGCAATTCCAGTAGATCTAACACTGATCATTTTCCACAATGAACTCGAGTTCCCCCTGGGCCTATGAAAAAACGGACATTAGCTCAACATCATAGATGTGCCAAAGATGGTAATATAACACTTTTAGATCCTCAATATGTCTACCTATGTAACCGTAATATGCCTACTTTGATCATTCACTAAGAAAATGTCCTAGTGTTTCTGGCTCTTGCTTGCACGCTCGGCAGTTGGTATTGCCTATAGGTACATTCATTATGCGATCGCGTCAAACTAAAGTGTATATAACGATGTCTTGGCAGGCAAAAATAAATCCTTAAGCCTCCAATCTCAATGCAACAGATTTAAGAAACGTTATGGACAGACCCATTGGTATCTCTTCTCTACATATAATTCCGTAGAATTTGCCATGAAGGGACTCCTTAACACGGTCTCTTAGTAGCTGTGAATGTTTTGCTTTCTGTGCACGACTTTGAAGCACCAAAGGGGTTAGTTATGCTAAGCCATGAGTAGTGTATGATGTTGATGTGCGAGTCACTCAAGATTATCTGTGCTGTTTAGAACTGAGCAAGCTGTAGCTAAAACCGTTCTTCAATGAAGACACTCCAAGCTGAGCAAACTTCTACCCCCTTTATCTCGAGGAGCTATAAACGAAGTACGGGAGATCTAGGATGATCACTTAGATGGATTATCGTAATTTTGCATGTACTTCGGTCAATTTGCTGCGACTCATCAACGTTTTATTTTACTACAACAATCGGATAAAGCAATATAGAAACGGCCAGAATGTTGACCACATGTATCTTATTCTTCCCAGATAATTCGGAAACTCAAATTTTTCTGAAAATTTGACAATTCCTTTTTTTAAGTGCCGTTTTCAGCACAAACGCACATTTTGGGTTTCTACTTACGGCATTGCAAGATATGCATATGCTTCTCTTTTACCAATATGTTGAGTGGTAGTTCCACGTATGAGTTGAACATTCTAGTCATCAAGCGATGATGTAGTTTCTAGTCTTTTATTGTGTAGATAGACGCAGGCACACTTGACCAATCCAAAGCTTATACCAATCGCTTTACTGTAGCTATTTACCGCCTTCACAAGAATTTTAAAGTCTACTTTTTAAGAGGCAAATAGATTAAGGTTGCTTATATATAAAAGATAGTTTACCTTAGAGTGTCTTTTGTGCGGTAAACCACATAGATATCTAGAGCTTTTGCTTCGGAGTACAATAAATAAAGGCAAAAAGGAGATGCAGAGAAGTATCGCACTTAGAGAGTCATCTTTTATCAGATGTTATGACAAATCTTGTATCGTCAAGAGCATAGGCATAATACATCTCCCTATTTTTAGATGCAGCTTCAGTCACTCAAAGAACTTGAGAAGTAGTTCTTATCACTAAATACCTTCCAGGAGTCGAACCAAACCATAAATAGATTGCGTTGATACCTGACACAATCCTGGATAATAGACTTGTCTCTTAACAGGTTTTCCCTGCAACCCGCCAGCCCTCTCATGCATCTACGTTGTAAAACAATTCCACTCCATAATATCCTCTCTTTAAGGATGACATTGAATAGCTTGTAGCTGGAGTTTGAACAAGCTATGGGTCGGTAATTATTTGAACTTGAGAAATATTCGGCCTTAGGATCCTAGGGTGTCCGGTTATAAAGTAATTTAATACGATGTTTAAAATCATTTTCGATGATGTATTAGGTACAAAATTAGGAGCATCATGTAGTTTAGAGATCGTCTTTTACCGCTGTTATACTTATGCAGTGACCACGAGCGTTGGAGGTGGCAACAGTCACCTCTGGATGCTTTCTTAGATCTACCATCTGCGACTCCACATTCTTTTAGTAACTTGCTTTGATGGTCGAAAAAGTTTCTTACAATACGACAGGTATTTAATAAAACCGCCTTCAGAGCTGCTGCCAGTACCTTATTGACTCCTAATTTTTTAAGATGTGTGCAGATGCTTAATTTTTATTTGCAAGGAAGGTGCAAATTTTATTTCTTATATTAATTTTTTATTTTTTTAAGGTTTAGACGATTTAGTACAAAACTTCTGTCAGTGCTCAATATACGCGAATCAAAAAATCTTAAATACATCAAAACAAACATTAGCTGCAAAGTACTATAACTTGAATGATAATATCCTATTTCATCAATTTATAAATAAACTGTCTTTAAAATTATAAGCATTTTAATGTATACAAACATTCTCTAGTACCATTTACTCAATCAATCAAATTTTAAACACGATATCTCAATCCGGGTGGACACAGTAAACACCAAAAAAATGCTCATAACCGGAGACTAGTTTAGTCACGTGGTCACCGAAGAGCATGCCCTTAATTGAAAAAATATCACATTTAAGAGTTCATTATTTCATTGTAATAAAAAACAATATTTGAGGATTTATCATATTCCTTGTCCATTATCTATAGATATAATAATTACATTTATTCTATGGTGACATTCTATTTTAAAACGGCAATATAAAAAAATTAGTTCTTTATCACTATATTTAAAGGTGCTTGAATATCCGGTTCTAACACAAAATAACGAAAAAATGAATAACAAAATCATAAATTAGCAAGAAAAAAATTGCTGAATTATAAAATGAATGAATTGTTAAATACCCATAAATATTTCTATTCCTGAAATTTAAGTTTGACGAAATTTACAATTTTCCTAAAATAATAAATAAATTATTAATTAATTATTAATTCAATTTTTTGCCTTATTTAGAATTATATTAATAGCGCATAAATAAATAATAAATTAACTATGTTTAGCAGTACTAAATTTCCAGAATTAAAATATTCGTGGGAATTTAATAATTCGTTTATTTTACAGTCGTTTTTATTTTACAGGTTTTGAAGTCGGTGAATTTTCGTTTCGAATATTTTTTAATTCGGGATTTTATTTTTTGTCAAAGATCTTGTCGTTATTTGATATTTGGGAAATTTTATAATTTAATAATAATATATATTTCTGGCACTTTTTTTAATAATAATTTTTGAATTATGTCAATTACACCGCTTTTTCTTATATTAAAGAAAATAATACGTAAGTACATAAGTCTCATTTACTACCTGACTTTACGCTATGAAGAAAAAATGATTTTAAAGGGTCGTTTCATATTTATTTTTTAATTTTTATCATACAAACAGAGAGCGACGAACTACGATTGTTGGACTCTCTGACTGCCCAAACGTAAAGATCCGTTAAAAACTGAAAATCAAAAGTTTATTCAGTTATATTGCACTGTCATTAATTAGAATTTAAAACCAACTTTTTAGTCGTTGAGAGTGTTTACTTATTATAATTGTTATTAACATTGAAGCAATAGAGTTTATGAAAAATTAAAACTGTTATGAATAAGGGGTATTAGTTTTGCAACATTTTCGGTCAAAATAATGACACTGAATGACCTGTATGATTTCCTTTTATCAAATAAAAAGCCTAGACGATTTCCTCTGTAAAAAACCATTTTTTAACAACAACTCTCGGAGGGAAGTTTTCATTAAATCGAAAGATTTATTTTTGCTTTCAAGACATCTAGCCTCGATAGTCAATGTACAGTTTTGAAATTTTTAGCAATATGTATTTCAAAGTAAAACATGTGACGAGAAAGTATAGGGGCTTGTTTAAATTGTTTAATTGTGTAAAGAAATTATATTTGTTTCAATAATTTTTTTGATAATAAGCTTTTTACCTGAAAAATTATTACTATTGGTCTAGTGGAATATTAATTAAAGTTAATTCATTAATTTTCAATTACTTAGACAAATGGAATTTGTTTAAATAATGTTGTTTTGAATTTTTATAAATAAAAAATATTACTGTAGGTTTCGTGAAATATTTATCAATATTGGTTCTTTAATTTTTAATTGTGTAAACAAATTCCATTCGTTTCAAAAATTTTCTTTCATTAGAATAATTTTTATATCAAAAAAGCTTTTTTATAACTTCAGAATTAATCAAATTTTGTACCTTAACTTCAACGAGTTTAGCAAGTTAGCATTTAGTCGTTACTGACTTATGAAAGGTAAATATTTTAAAATCATAAACTTAATGTCTATAATCTGTTAGGTAAAGTCTGTAGAGGGCATATTACTCGAATATAATATGTAATTAAGAAAAAGAATAATTACTAGCTACGTTGGTAACAACATTTTCCTGCAATACAATTATCAGTTTTCCTTCTTCATGGAAAAAATGCGGAGCGTTTATACTCTGGCCTCAACCTTTGCAATCATCTTTAATTTTATTGGTGAACATGATAGTATAATAATACATATATCTATAATTTTTAAAATATTTTCAATCTTTTCGTAACCAGAAATTTGGCTGACGTAATACTCACATCTGGTAAATTATAAAAGCTAAACTTTATAATATTCCAGTCAGCAGAGAACAAATTTCACTAGACAAAAATTTGGATAAGTAGCATTATTTCACACATACGTTGGGGATAGCTTTATAAACATATAGTGAAAAGTCCTAACCATATGTGTACGACAATGGTCGCCATGTTGGAAAGTGTTAAATAATATCATTTTTTTTAATAACTCGAGACAGGTTAATTTTAGGTCGGATATGTTCATGTGAAAAAATGTTTACAATTTTATAGTGCACAAAAAGTAGTTCTTGTTTAAAGCTCTAAAAGATGCTCTAAATATTTTTATTCTAGCCTAAAAATTGATAAACATATTGTATAAATATGGAGCAACAATTGAAAAAAGTTTCATCTCAAAAGCATTTCCTTAAGCAAATCAGATCCAATACTGAAGTAAAGCCTTTGACCAGACTTCTAGAACAGTTACAACCTTTTTTGTGTGCTATAGAAGTTGGACAATATTTTCACATGACCATATTCGAGAAAAAAATCAACCGCTCTCGAGTTATTTTTGAAAACACAGTATTGTCTGACATTTTCCAAAATGGCAGCCGTGGCCGTACACATTTAGTTTGGGACTTTTTACAGTATCTTTATAAAGCTATCCCCAACGTACATGCTGTGAAAAAATGTTATTTTTCCGAATTTTGTTGAAATTCTTCATTGATTATTTGCTAAATAATTTAATAAAAAATTGCTAAATAATTTCAAACCATTTTCTAAATATTTTGGATTTACATGTATCACCTGTATTGAGTTTGAATTTTTTTTCGCTTTCTCGCTTGATCACGCTGCATTCCTATTTTGTGATTAAATTTGGAAATGATTATTCAAAATATTCATAATGCAGGCGTAAGTTGTTAATTTTATGTTGACGAAGATTTTATTGGAGCTAAAAACCGATTTATCAACGTTGATAAGTAACAGTTAATAATGATCACTATTTTTGCGTCATATCTATATATCCTAAAGTGCCCCGTAACGCTTCATATTGATTTAACATTTTTGAATTGAACATTTCAATCTTACTAATTCAATTTATGTATTTTATTATTAATTATTTTATTAACAATATTTATAATTAATTTTATTAATTCCAAATTTTCAAATTTTTTTGTCTCATCACTGCCACATGTCCTGTCACGCAACTTCAGTAACGTGCAAAATTTCATATCCATCACAAATACTTCTAGGCAGTTTGGAAACTTTCCGTTTTCGAGAATCTGGTTTTCTAAAATTACCAACTTTTTCGCAATCACCGATCTTCATACAAATTAACAAATAGAACTTGCAAACAAATATTACATGATATATAATTTAGAATCAATACAAAGATATCATCGGAGTTAATGTAAAAAATAGAGAAAAAATAGTTATTCTGCACAAGTAAACTTTACACATGAAAAATGTGGAAATTATTATTACATCTTTTAAATCCGCTTGAATTTTCATTGAAACCCCTTGATACCTTTGGAACTGATCTCCAACACATTGAATGTAAAGTTAATTTAATTAACTCTCTAAATTTTGCTAGAAATCCTTTAAAATTTGGAAAATATAAAGAATAGTGAAAATACCAACTTACTTGAAAAATGAAGTCCTCTGTTTCTTGTTATAGAGTTAAGTTTGCAGTTTGAGCGTTTACATAATGACAAACCTATTACTGGTGTTCCTCGTACCAGGCCCTCTTCTTCTTCTCATTCTTCTTCTGATGAAATAAAGCATTCACTTGAGAGGCGTCTTCCTTCTGCTGAGCCTCCTCTTCGTGAAAGGAGCAGGTCTCCTTCAGCAGGGACTTCCCGTCTTTCCATGTCTATATCTCCACCTACAAAGCTTCCTTCGCCTGAGGGAACTGGATGTGGACTTGAAAAGTTTAGCTTTATTCGGCTTATACCTTATTTGAATAAGAACATGACATTCGAACTTAAAAGATACACTTTTCCTGGTGATAAATCAATTAAAATAAAAACATTAAATGAGAAATATGTGCCTGTACCATCCGAAGAACAAATTGTATTATCAACATCGGATGGTGACATCTTTGGCATATTAAAGACTCATAATGTTCTAGCTGGAATGTATAAATATATAAATCGTGATATAAAACGTGTGAAAATAAATATGGAAAGCCACACGATTACCGCACTAAGTCGAGAAGAAATGCACAAATATCCAGTTGGTTCCCATCGCACAATCATGAATAGTTATATCGTAAAGTATATATAAACCCTTGTATGGACAACAATTGTCTACACTATTTAATGAATTGAGACAATGTAAAACTATGAAATATATTGATCCGAATTTTACATGTACCTAATGATTACATAATAAATCAATGTCTTATGGTTCCTGAGGCTTCAATCTTGCGTCAATGAAAGGATCAACCAAAACCTTCATCTCACTCTTTTCTTATTAGCTTTCCGCCTTTTATAGACCACTAGGGACCAATATGTTTCGAGGCCAGTTCAAACTTCCTCATAATGAATTTTTCATAGGAAAACTACCGGTGCAAATAATAGAAATGTATATTTGTTTATATTTAAACAATTGTCATTGGTGTAACAGTTATTTTCAATAAAACATTCTTTTTAAGATATAGAAAAAGAAATTCACTTATCCATTTAATAACCCTAATTCATCCTTTGTTATATTTTCAGAGATAAATTTTTTAATAAATAGCTTTGTTGCCCTCTCTTTCAATCGATAACTTCTCAATAAATTCTCTCCTTCCTTGACTTCACTCATGACAAAGCGAAAATTATTCTGTTCTTCATCTCTCCGCACGAGAGAGACTAACCAAGTGCCCACCTTGTATTTAATTCGTTCTGAAATATGTTTTGGAGTAATAAAAAGTGGTTAAGAATCTAGGAGAAGATGGATTAGGAGAAGAATGGATGAAGGAGTTGGAGGATGCTAGAGAAGCGAATGAGAGAGAATGAAAGAATGTATGTAAAAAAGGCAAATAAAGGCATAAAAAAGTAAAAGAAAAAGGAAACGGAAGTCGCATAGATTAGAAACGTAAAGATTGTAAGTAGTGGTAATGTAAAAGTTAAGAAGACTAAGATGCGCTTGCGTTCTCATGCTCTCTCTCTCTCTCGCTTGCATGCTCGCTTTCTTTCGCACGCTCACTCGTTTGCTAATAAGTCCTAAATTGCGCTATCACAGGAAATAGAGATAAGGAACTAGATACAAGACTTTATGTAAATAGTTTTAAATAATTGATTATATAGAAAGAGGGTACATATATTTTTCATACGTGCCAGAATTCATATTTTGAGATGTAAATCACCCTCAAAGTTTTTGAATAATTACTTTAGAAATATAATTTCCAGTGAAATTAATCATTTAAGAGGCAGTGCAAACATTGTTTAGACTTAAATTATGTTATTCGATTGCACTTAAATAATATTTCTTAAACATCACCCCCTTAAACGAAGGGTAAACTACTAGGCAGTCTGATAAGTCCCTGAAAAATGAAACACGGAGACGTTTTTTTGGCCAAAGTTGGTTTCATTTTTCAACATACTCTCCTTTTAGGTCGATACAGCGAGTCCAACGATTTTCTAACTTTTTGATACCATCCGAAAAGTACGCGATCGGAAGGTCTCCAAAATACGCCTCAGTTTCAGCTATGAGCACCTCATTTGAGTAAAAACGCTTACCGGTGAGCCATCTCTTCAGGTTAGGGAACAAGTAATAGTCGCTGGGGGCCAGGTCTGGTGTATACGGTGGCTGAGGAACCAATTCGAAGCCGATTTCATGCAATTTTGCTTGTGCAACTAAGCATGAATGAACAGGCGCATTGTCGTGTTGATAAAGCGGTTTTTTATTCTTCAAATGCGGTCGTGTTTCGGCGATTTCGATTTTCCATCGGTCCATCATCGGTTCCATCATAGTATGCTCCGGTTATGGTTTTACCTTTTCAAGATAGTCCACGAATATTATGCCATGTGCATTCCAAATACGGAGGCCATAACCTTTCCGAACCATTGTTGCGTTTTTGGACGCTTCGGAGCACTTTGGCCCGGTGGAACCCACTGTTTTGTCTGTTGCGTTGACTCAGGAGTGTAATAGTGGATCCAGGTTTCATCCATGGTCCAATCATCCAAATCATCCAATCAAGCAAGTCTTAAAGCTCTGCAAGCTCAAGGCTTGTGCCTGCAAAATTGGTAGCATTATCAGAAGTTAAAGAGTTGTATCTTCCACGAAGCGTGAAGAATCCTTTTAAAAATAGAAGAATCGCTTCAGTGGTGAGCTTACTAACGAGTTGCAAGAGAGACGAAATCCGCCTTATTACATTTTATTTTATTTTGGTTTCGATGGCGCTTGTCCTTTACGAACAAAAAGCCCGCAATAGTCAAAACCGATTTGAACCGGTCGGATAAATTCTGTTTGTTTCGCGGATTAATTAAGGGTGAAACGATTTACACCCTACCTTACCCGTGTAGAAATCGCCAAGTTGCTTTCACTTTCCACGCTTAAGCTGGTATAAAATTGTTTCCAGAGCGCTTCCTAAAACTTTTTACGTCTTTTTAAAAACATGGAACGCACACATGAGGAAAATGGCATGACATATTTTTTAATTGTTTTAAGATCTGATATGGGAAACCAGTTATGTTTCAAAAACATAATTAATTTGATTCTGATTCTCAAATAAATTTTAAACTATTAATCTGAGAGGCGTCCTATTTATTTGGTTCTTTCTGAATTCATAAATTAGTCTATATTATTTGTTGCAAGCAATGGATTTATACATTTAATTATTTTAGATTAGTCCG
>NC_046662.1:61301892-61306644 GCF_010883055.1 Belonocnema kinseyi | reverse complement strand
TGCTCTGGGAACGAGTGACTCGATAGTCGCGCGTCGCTCCGTTCCCACCCCTCATTCACTCATCCACTCGGTCTACCTACCCACTTTCCCTGCTCTATACTCAGTTATACATTTATTGTGTAGCGAGTAATTATTAAATTTAAATGAGTGATTTTAATAGTAGGTGGTTACTAAGAAGAGTGGTTGAATTTAAGAATTAAATTTTCATTGTTAAGGTAACGCAAAAGACATGTTTTTTGTACTTATCCACTAGTCGATACTATAAATAGACGTTCCTAGGATTACAAAAACTGAGATTTACCGAGAGTTCACATCGCTTAGATTTGCGATTACAATTATGACCAAACTTACAGTTATCTTATCAGGTAGAACTGTAGTTATTCAGGTTGCTCGAACTTATTGGCTAATGGGTGTAAATAACGGTATCTAAAAAATTCGTAAATGAAAAATAGCCTCGTCGCTGAGGTTTACTTGGCTTAATAGCTAATTGATTCATATCGCCAACAGGGCCCCAAACAGTTGCGATTCGAACTGAGGTCCTTGGTCGGTGGTTACGTAAATTGGAGCGCCGTATCGCGATACCAAATTTTCGTAAAACGCCCTCGCAACTGTTGGTGCGGACATTTCCTCAAGGGGAATGGCTTCTGGCCATCGCGAGTACCTGTCTATCATAGTTAGGATATACCTGTATCCGTTCCAATTTGGTAACGGTCCTACTAAGTCTATGTGGACATGGTCAAACCGGCCATCAGGGGCAACGAAATGGTCCG
This sequence comes from Belonocnema kinseyi, assembly GCF_010883055.1. Taxonomy (NCBI): domain Eukaryota; kingdom Metazoa; phylum Arthropoda; class Insecta; order Hymenoptera; family Cynipidae; genus Belonocnema; species Belonocnema kinseyi. The sequence goes on along the minus strand of NC_046662.1, from coordinate 61,305,874 downwards.
GAAGGACTTTGTTATGACGCGTTATTTTTGACTGCTGGGAATTTATGCATTGTTTACACCACTTCGCGATGTCCCTGCACATATCCGGCCATACGTACTGTTGACGGATTAGCCTGTCCGTGACTCTCGCGCTAGGATGAGCTGCGGAATGGAATAATTGAAAAACCTCTTTGCGCAAAGCTTCAGGCAAATAAGGGCGTATCGTCTGCTAGCGTAATTCACAATGAAAAGGGTCATGATCTCCCACCGTCAACTTTTTGAGTATAAGGGGATGATTTGGATCTAGCAATATTGCTTTGAGCTGTTCATCAGCTACTTGCTCTTGCGAAATGTGTATCGCGTTGAACAAAGTAGGCAGTCTGAAAACATCGATCCTCGCAAATACTTTTTGTACGTCGGATTGTGCTGTGAGACTCTGGTCGCTCCAATCGAAAATCGTTGGAGAGCAGAAAGAGTCGATTCGCGATAGTGTGTCAGCGACTACGTTGTCTTTTCCGGCCATGTGGAGAATTTGCGCATTGTATTGAGCAATGAACGAGAGTTGTCGTTTGCGGACTTTCGGCAATTTTTCGCAATCCTGAACCATGGCGTACTGTAGGGGTTTGTGGTCGGTGAAAATTTTAAATTCTCGACCTTCCAGATAATAATGGAAGTGCTTTACCGCTGAGTGGATCGCCGTTAATTCGCGGTCGTATGTCGAGTAATTTCTCTGCACGTGGTTGAACTTATAGGAATAAAAGGCTCAAAAGCTTTCTCCGCTTCCTCTGTCCATGTGATCGGCGTTTTATCCTTTTTTTAGCGTTTTTCAAAAACGCGTGCAAGGGAGCTTGTACGTGTGCCGCGTGTGGTAGACGTCTGCGATAAAAATTTACCATTCCCAAAAACCTGCGCATTTCATCCACGTTGGATGTTTTTGGGAATTCTTTGATGGTGCAAACCTTTTTCGGCATTGGTTTAAACCCCTGCTTGTCGACGAGGTGCCCTAAGAATTAAGTTCTGGCACACCTTTTTGGCATTTTTCGGTGTTGAGTTTCAGGTGGAACTTCTCGAGTTGGTCCAAGACTGTTTGGAGATGTTCCTCATGCTCCTCGGTAGACGCGGATGCTATGAGGATGTCATCGATAAAAACCAAGATGAAATCTAGGCCGCTCAGCGCTTTGTCGATATATCGTTGAAACGATTGCGCTGCGTTCCTGAACCCGAAACTCAACACGAGGAATTTGAAAAGGCCAAAATGTGTGATAACTGCAGTTTTGGCAATACCCTCTGGAGCAATTGAGATTTGGTGGAATGCCTTCTGCAAGTCAAGAGCCGAAAAGATCTTTTTTCTTTTCAAGAGGGTTAGGAAATCATGTAGTTCTAGGACAAGGTATTGATCGGGTACTGTGACCGCGTTTAATCTCCTGTAGTCACCACAGATTCTCCACCCGCCGTTTTTGTTCAGGGATGGCCACGGGCGAGCTCTGGGAACTAAAATCTGTCAGCATTATAAACCCCACTTTTACCACTTTTGCTAAAATGGAGCTCGGGGAGGTTGTAGTATGGGTGCGAGCATGGATTCTCGGATGCTAGGCGACCTAAGCCGAGCAGATGCGAGAGCTTCCGATCCAACCAAGCCTCTTATAAACGTAGGCGCTAAAACAGATTATTTGTGTGGACGTCTTTTTGCGTAAGGCCTAAAGGTTTGGATGATGGGGTAAACTCGGAGAAGTGCTCGATGAAAGGGAACAAAAGTGGAAAAATGTGTGAGGGAGGAAGCACTTCATCCCCCTTTAGTCGGGCTAACATTGCTTTTAGATATTATATTCCATAGTTAACCAGTACTGAGGATTCTGCATTTGTAATGTCTTGGCTAAAATCCCTGATTGTTCTAACACCCTTTTTCCATTAACATTTAACAAATATTATACAAAATTTGTTACAGTAGCCGCAAAAAATGAGCCTGCGTATTTAATGTTGGACCATGCACGATCGCATAGTGAGAAATACGAAACGGTGAAAGATGACGACATATGAAGTGACAGCTCCGACATGTTTGTTTATCTCGTAACGTTTAAGACTGTTTTCGCAGTTAAAAATTCTTTCAAAATGTTCAAAGTTATAAGAATTATAAACTGTAAGAATGGGCATGTAACACATTTCCTTTCGAATGCCTTCACTCGCACTTTATTCGCCGACGTAAAAAAAGAAATTACGCTGTATTCCCCACCAGCAGAACACGCTTTCCATTTTGCACGTCTTTACCACAAAAAATATAGTAAATTCCGGGGAGAGCAGCCATCTTGATAGCTCGGGCAATATTTTTGGAACGATTGGTAGCATTAGATTTGGTAGCTTCTTGCTATGTAAAATACTATTATCCGGTAGCGGAGCAAAAACGGTCGTTTTCTCTCGATTGGGGAGGAGCGAAACCAAGCGATTCCACGCCTGTGCCGAACTTCGGTGCACAATATACTATTCCCTGACTTATTACATTTTTATTTTTCCTCCTAATTCTCGATTTACTTGAATTAAATTGCTAAATAAAATTATAATTAAGATGGGAATATTCTTTGTAGGAATTATGTAAGGAATTTGGTCGTTTTGCATGTTTGGGGATTGGTTAGGATTGATAGGTACTAGGGGATTTTCGCTATCTGTTAACGTGGGACTATTTTTGTCACTTTCTCAACTTCTTTTGACATGAATACTGCCTCAGAATTTCGGAATGGGTTTTTTGGAATAGAAAGCGAAATAGAAAGCCTAATTATTAAATTTTTCGTACGTTTTCCGAATGTGATTAGAATTACCTAGAATGTCTTGAATGCCCTAAGACGTTTTTAAAACGTCCTGAAAACATCCTAAATCTGGTCAAATTACGTTCTGAAAACATAAAATGTTCTAAAGACGCTTTTAGAACGTATTTGGAACATTGGACGTTTTTTGGCCTGACTTAAAACGTTTTTAGGACGTTCTGAAAGCGTCTTTCAATTTCGTCTCCGCTGGGTTGGTTGTGAATGTTGTAAGAATATCTGGGTCTATGGTTTGTGAATCTAGGTTGGTAATTTGGTTGGGATATAGGTTAAAAATTGGATTGGAAACCAAGTAGGAATTTAGGTCTGAAGTTGGTCTAAAATTTTGTTGATATTGAGTTGGAAAAGGTAGAAATGGAAACTAATTTTTGTATGGGTTTTCACCTTGGTTATTATGGTTTCGTTTTCCCTTTTAGTTGTCATTTTTACTTTATCTTCCCTTGAATTTTCTTCTTTTTTCTCCGAATTAATTTCATTACCGTTATTGTTTTGACGCTTTTCTGATTTTATCCTCTGTCATCCTCCTGCAATCGAAAAGCAAGTCTTAAAGCTCTGCAAGCTCAAGGCTTGCGTCTGCAAAATAGGTAGCTTTATCAGAAGTTAAAGAGTTGTATCTTCCACGAGCGTGAAGAATCCTTTTAAAGCTAGAAGAATCGCTTCAGTGGTGAGCTTACTAACGACTTGCAAGAGAGACGAAAACTGCCTTATTACATTTTATTTTATTTTGGTTTCGATGGCGCTTGTCCTTTACGAAAAAAAGCCCGCAATAGTCAAAACCGATGTGAACCGGTCGGATAAATTCTATTCGTTTCGCGGATTAATTAAGGGTGAAACGATTTGCACCCAGCTTACCCGTGTAGAAATCGCCAAGTTGCTTTCACTTTCCACGCTTAAGCTGGTATAAAATTGTTTCCACAGCGCTTCCTAAAACTTTTTTCGTCTTTTTAAAGACATGGACCGCACACATGAGGAAAATGGCATGACATATTTTTTAACTGTTTTAAGATCTGATATGGGAGATCAGTTATGTTTCAAAAACATAATTAATTTGATTCTGATTCTCAAATAAATTTTAAACTATTAGTCTAAGAGGCGTCCTATTTATTTGGTTCTTTCTGAATTCATAAATTAGTCTATATTATTTGTTGCAAGCAATGGATTTATACATTTAATTATTTTAGATTAGTCCG
>NC_046662.1:61298883-61301792 GCF_010883055.1 Belonocnema kinseyi | reverse complement strand
GAGGCGTCCTATTTATTTGGTTCTTTCTGAATTCATAAATTAGTCTATATTATTTGTTGCAAGCAATGGATTTATACATTTAATTATTTTAGATTAGTCCGAAAGCCGTATCCGACCCGGCTGTAGACGCGGCACGATATTTTGGACATGCATGGATAGGAACGTGCTTGACAAGAACATGGTAGATAGTGGTATTTAAGTTTTTCTTTTATGTTTTCCATGTAAAAATGCTTCCGTGCTTGATACTCAGTGAGTAGTGTTTTTTCAATGTGACGTTCGTGATCAAAACTGGCTTGACACAACATTAAGTTTATACAAAAACAAAAGTAACGACAAGTGTGATACGCTTTATAATATACGTTTATAATATAGTTCGTGTGTGTAATAATGGGTCATTTATTTTGAAATGCAAAATCTCCTCGACTCTGAATTTAAAAATCAGTGTGATTTAAAATTGTCACGAATGTCTGGAGATCCGATCACGCCGTTAAAAAGGATGATCGCATGATAATTCTTTAACATTAATTTCTTCGAGGTCATCGAGTCACGACGAACATTGTTTTATTTGGTTAAAATTTAGCAAATGCCGTTTCCTCCGAGCAGAAACTTCATCTCAAAAAACATTCGTATATGCAATCTTCATAAATGCATTATTAAATGCGTCTTTTGCTTATATAAAAAATATTTTTTTTACTTTAATTTCTAATTTTTTCATAAGATCCATGATTTGTATTACAATAATTTACCTCTTGTACCTACTGCAGATTTGGTTATTTTTCTAACGACCAAGCCTCATTACCAATTTGTGGAAATTTGTTATAATTTTTCGCATATACATATGTGACTTTTCGCAAAAATCTTACCAATTTAACATTTTCAGATATTAAAATTCTACGCACAAAATGCAGAAGATAAAACATACAAAAAATATCCTGACAATAAGATCACTAAAAGAACAGAATTAACTATTTTTTTATATCAACATTTTCTCTAAGGCAATTAATTATTATTATTTTATTTATATGATATTGTAATTTTTCAAAGCTATGGCTACGCGTACCGAAATTTCGATACAAATAGCCTTATTTTTTGGGTCTATTTTTTAATTAGTTATGTGATCAAGCAAAAATCCAAAAGCATATTGCACACGTTTGATATAAATCACACAGTCTGTCCCTTTACCCATAAAAATGAATAAAAGAACAACATACTATTTTAAAATTTTAAACCCTTTTTAACGTTCAATAATCAAGTTAATGTGCAAAATTCTTGAAAATAAACACAAGAATCCAACTCTCAAATTTTGACACACACCATTAAGTGTTCCTATAACAATTAGAAAAAAGTTAACAATTTTTCTAAAAAGGAAAAGAATTATTTTGTTGAAAAAATAAAAAAAGGAAAGAAAAACGACAGGGCAACCAACGAAATACCCTTCCTTACCTTTTTTTATTTCTTTCGTCTTGTTTATTTTCATTATTATCTAATCGCAATAAGAAAACATTTCTAAATAATAATAAACAACGTTTCGGCACTCATACAGCACCTTTATGAAGGCATTACAGAATGAGTAGATTTTCTATTAGTAATATTAAATAGATTTAGAATAGCGAGTTTATGCGTCTGAGTAAATAATTATTTATAAATAGAGTTAGATGTAAAGTGCGACCTACTTCAGACCAGATAAAAGACCGTAATGATGTTCTGCTTCGTATTGAAAACTTTGAGTGAGAGATCTAAAAACATAAATTAACTGAGACTTAAAAGAACATTCTCGTAGTAACAGTCAAAAATATAAAGTTCCTTAAATTCAAAATTATACAGATTGTATAGAGTCGAGGTAACAATTATTTGTAATATAATTAATTTATATGAATTGCAATGTACAAAAAATATACAAATAGTTATAAATTATTGATAAAAAAGGCTAAAAAAATTAGATTTAAAATTATTGAATCTAATATAATGTTGCATACAGAATTAAAATGATTAAGGTCAGTTGATACATTCGGGCAATTATCACCTTCTCTCTTAATAAAGAACATTTTAGCTACATGTCTTTTTTTAAATTATTATTCTCATGATATAAAACTAAAATAAGTTCCCAATCAAACTGACGACCAGTTATTATTTGACGTTTCGCAATAACTTTTTGGCTTTTTGGATTTTGTATAAAATTATCATGACGTTCTTTTCTTCTAGTAGAAAATAAACTGCCAGTGTGGCCTACGTAAAATTTGCCACAATTTAAAAATAGAATTTTATAGATTTCATCAGTAAGTTGAAAAATGTTAAGAGAATGTTTTTCTAATATTATAAACATATCCAGTTCGGAAACAAGTTAAAAACAATGTTAAAAATTAAAAAGTAAAAAAAAACCAAGGCAAGGAAAATAAGAAAAATAAGAAACGAATATTGAAGCAATTATGAGAAACACAATTTGTTCTTCATTTTGCAATATCTGAATGAGCAATACCAGACCGAAGTGCACAAATAAATGGAATATGCAGTTGATATAAAAGTGTTCAAAATATTGTAGAAAAATTAACATTTTGGACAAAATCGAGGGCGAACCACGAGATACGTGACGAGAATATGTTCGCTATAGTGGAAAGAGCTTTAAAAAAGGGAATTTACAGCAACACATGACTTGGTCAATATTTTAACCTTTAAACTTAAAAGTTCTGTGGACAAATTTGGGAAAAACACAAAGACCGAGCGAGAAGTGCGAGATAAATACATCATCGAGCGCGAATGATTAAAAATTATGAAAAATTACGAAAACGTAATCAGATTCGGTCACATTTACCACCTCAGAATAGGGGCTTCTACTTGTTTTAAAGAGTTAAGAACGTTTAAGCATCAAGTTATTAATTAATATGCGTAGTCCTGCATAAGTTGTTTTTCAC
>NC_046662.1:61296728-61298783 GCF_010883055.1 Belonocnema kinseyi | reverse complement strand
CACTCATTCTTTAAGGCATCAAGTCACAATTATTTAAGTTGGTGCATATTCAAGGCGAATCATTTTTATAATATTCTCTAAATAATTGCAATTTTCTAGAAAAAATTATGTATAATAATTAATGTATAGTCTATTCATCCATTATAGATTGAAGATTTCCAAACATTCTTATTATTTCTTAACCTTGAGCAAACAATCAGAAAGCAATATTTCAAAAATGAAAACGGACTAGGTTGAACTAAAAATTCCTCAATATGGCCTTCTTATTATTTATATCCTTTTTAAATCAAGATTGGCTAAAATTTAAGTATTACTCGTGAAAATTGTGCCGGTAAAAATCAATAGAAAATAATTAGTTATATTATTCGATATATTTAGTAATTCTATAGTAAAAAGTAATTAGTTTGTTGATTCAAATGAATAAATTTACTCAGGCCTGTATTTAATATGTAAGAACATTCTACTAAAATTTAGATTTGAAAAATTTTTTTTTAATTCAAAAATTCATAGAATTTCTTACCTCGATTGTAACGAATTTATTTAAAAAAGTATTTACCCCAGATGATATTGCGAATGAAATGTAAATATCTTACAATGATAAGCTTCGCGAGATATGATCATTGATTACATAACGAACAGAGAAAATTTTACTCATTTATAATCTGTACTGAAGAACCAGAATAATCATTAGTTGCAGTGTCAACAACATTATTTTTTAATACATAAATTAGTTTCTCCCCTTTTTGGAAAAAATGAACGTTCACACCCTCGCCTTCATCCTGGCAATAGTCTTTAATTCTATTGGTGAATATAATAATATAACAAATATATACTTGTAATTTGTTTTTAATATTTTCAATGTTTTCGTAACCAGCAATTTAGTTAATCAGTGTGAAGTTGCATCCCCCCCTCTTTAAATGAAATATTAATGAGGGCGACCCATGTAACGGCTTCAAAAAATCGTTTTTTTTGTTGTTGTTTTTTTTCTTAAATGGAAGCTTGTCATCAAAAAAAATTCTGTAAAAGTCAATCTTTAAACGCGCTTTTCTCGGTTTCATATTTTTCATAATTGCTCGGAAGATAACTCTAAACCTGTTTAACATCTGCCGTTATAATTAAAAATATAATGCATATTTATGGCTGGAAAAAATGTATTTCTTTGTTCAAAAGTGCCTTAATAAACCATAAAAGTTTTGAAAATATTCGTTATATTCTTCATCCCCAACAAAATCCCAAAATATACCCTTATTTTTGAGGTGTTGCATGGGTCGCCCCCTTAAAACATTTTATATCGTCCGAAGTTTGTGCTCAAGCAAATTTAGTATAAGCTTCTGGAAAAAATGAGATGTACAAATATATCTTCTCAGCATATGCATTTCGTTGGTAGTACAAGTTTCTTTGATAAAAGCTTCTTTTTTATCAAATAAAGTTCATTTATTATTGCGCGATATTTTTTCGAATAAAACAAGAACTATACATGTTATCAAAAAATGGTCTATACACGGAATAAAAGTGCTCATAATAATATTTTTATCAATATTGTATGTACAGAAATCTGAACTTAAAAATATATTCTGTTTACATCCAGCTTCCTGTGATGTAATGTTAACGAGTTTAGAATTGTTGTGAAAAACAAAAATTGCCTTAACAAGGTGGAACTGTGGACTGTTTTCTCGAAAACAGTAGAAATGCTGTCGTAGAATAAGGCAGGAAGTAAATACAATGTGTCACGTCATTTAAATCTTGAGGGCTGCGAATTAGACAACTCGTTGCAACACTAACTTTGCATAACAAATTAAATACATTTTTAAAATAGTTTTTGTTGAAATAAATAAAAATATAATTTTGTACGAAAAATTATATTGTGACCAAGGTATGATTTTACGTAACAGAATGATGTGTTTTGATTGTTTAAATAATTTTTTCAAATTTGTTAGATATGACAAGAAACTAATTACACTGTAACATAAATTAAAATGTTGGTCCTTTTTACTCTTTTCGTATGACGCTCTGTTTTTAAGTTGCAGCGTCATTAACAATTTATCATAATAAAAC
>NC_046662.1:61294165-61296628 GCF_010883055.1 Belonocnema kinseyi | reverse complement strand
CCACCTCAGAATAGGGGCTTCTACTTGTTTTAAAGAGTTAAGAACGTTTAAGCATCAAGTTATTAATTAATATGCGTAGTCCTGCATAAGTTGTTTTTCACTTTGGAATTAGGGATTTTCTTTTGAAATCGAATTAGTAATTTTTTACTAATCTTAAGCGGCCCACGTTTCAATTATCAAATATGTCGAATTTCACTTGTATTTCGTTGAGTTTGAGCAATTTTTATTTAGATAGGCAATAGAGTATGTTTTGCCTTTAAAAAAATAACTACATAATTCAAATACACTCATTCTTTAAGGCATCAAGTCACAATTATTTAAGTTGGTGCATATTCAAGGCGAATCATTTTTATAATATTCTCTAAATAATTGCAATTTTCTAGAAAGAATTATGTATAATAATTAATGTATAGTCTATTCATCCATTATAGATTGAAGATTTCCAAACATTCTTATTATTTCTTAACTTTGAGCAAACAATCAGAGAGCAATATTTCATAAATGAAAACGGAGTAGGTTGAGTTAAAAATTCCTCAATATGGCCTTCTTATTATTTATATCCTTTTTAAATCAAGATTGGCTAAAATTTAAGTATTACTCGTGAAAATTGTACCGGTAAAGAACAATAGAAAATAATTAGTTATATTATTCGATATATTTACTAATTCTATAGTAAAAAGAAATTAATTTGTTGATTCAAATGAATAATTTTACTCAGGCCTGTATTTAATATTTAAGAACATTCTACTAAAATTTAGATTTGAAAATTTTTTTTTTAATTCAAAAATTCATAGAATTTTTTACCTCGATTGTAACGAATTTATTTTAAAAAGTATTTACCCCAGATGATATTGCTAATAAAATGTAAATATCTTACAATGATAAGCTTCGCGAGATATGAACCTAGATTAGATAACGAACAGAGAAAATTTTACTCATTTATAATCTGTACTGAAGAACCAGAATAATCATTAGTTGCAGTGTCAACAACATTATTTTTTAATACATAAATTAGTTTCTCCCCTTTTTGGAAAAAATGAACGTTCACACCCTCGCCTTCATCATGGCAATAGTCTTTAATTCTATTGGTGAATATAATAATATAACAAGTATATACTTGTAATTTGTTTTTAATATTTTCAATGTTTTCATAACCAGCAATTTAGTTAATCAGTGTGAAGTTGCCTCCCCCCCCCCTCTTTAAATGAAATATTAATGGGGGCGACCCATGTAACGGCTTCAAAAAATCGTTTTTTTTGTTGTTGTTTTTTTTTTCTTAAATGGAAGCTTGTCATCAAAAAAAATTCCGTAAAAGTCAATCTTTAAACGCGCTTTTCTCGGTTTCATATTTTTCATAATTGCTCGGAAGATAACTCTAAACCTGTTTAACATCTGCCGTTATAATTGAAAATATTATGCATATTTATGGCTGGAAAAAATGTATTTCTTTGTTCAAAAGTGCCTTAATAAACCATGAAAGTTTTGAAAATATTCGTTATATTCTTCATCCCCAACAAAACCCCAAAATATACCCTTATTTTTGAGGTGTTGCATGGGTCGCCCCCTTAAAACATTTAATATCGTCCGAAGTTTGTGCTCAAGCAAATTTAGTATAAGCTTCTGGAAAAAATGAGATGTACAAATATATCTTCTCAGCGTATGCATTTCGTTGGTATTACAAGTTTCTTTGTTAAAATCTTCTTTTTTATCAAATAAAGTTCATTTATTATTGCGCGATATTTTTTCGAATAAAACAAGAACTATACATGTTATCAAAAAATGGTCTATACACGGAATAAAAGTGCTCATAATAATATTTTTATCAATAATTTATGTACAGAAATCTGAACTTAAAAATATATTCTGTTTACATCCAGCTTCCTGTGATGTAATGTTAACGAGTTTAGAATTGTTGTGAAAAACAAAAATTGCCTTAACAAGGTGGAACTGTGGACTGTTTTCTCGAAAACAGTAGACATGCTGTCGTAGAATAAGGCAGGAAGTAAATATAATGTGTCACGTCATTTAAATCTTGAGGGCTGCGAATTAGACAACTCGTTACAACACTAACTTTGCATAACAAATTAAATACATTTTTAAAATAGTTTTTGTTGAAATAAATAAAATTATAATTTTGTACGAAAAATTATATTGTGACCAAGGTATGATTTTACGTAACAGAATGATGTGTTTTGATTGTTTAAATAATTTTTTCAAATTTGTTAGATACGACAAGAAACTAATTACACTGTAACATAAATTAAAATGTTGGTCCTTTTTACTCTTTTCGTATGACGCTCTCTTTTTAAGTTGCAGCGTCATTAACAATTTATCATAATAAAACTGATGTATTTGCCCAAATAAACTAATTAATTATTGGTAAACTAAATTTTAAACTCAAGCAAAAACTTACTTGCATGTATGCTCTTAAAAGATGAAAGAATTATTTAAAAAGATTCGTAA
>NC_046662.1:61292232-61294065 GCF_010883055.1 Belonocnema kinseyi | reverse complement strand
AAACTAATTAATTATTGGTAAACTAAATTTTAAACTCAAGCAAAAACTTACTTGCATGTATGCTCTTAAAAGATGAAAGAATTATTTAAAAAGATTCGTAAATATTTTTATAAATTGTTATTAAAATAATTATTATTTTTAACGGAATTTCTCATGCGAAATATCAATTTTAACAACAATCTACGATAAGTATTTTAGATTCTATATCAAAATAATTAATATTGTTAAATAAATAAGGAAATTCTATGAACAATTGTTGTATTAATCGTTTTGAAAAGAAAAATAACTCAGAACTCGTAATATCCAGGCATCTTTCAATGCTTTGAAAAGCATTCGTGGTAACTCGCCTAAGTTGAGCACAACTTATTATGTATTTATTAAAATTATAAATGGGAAGATGACTTTTATGTAAATATTTTGGAAATTAAAAGAAAAACATCTTATTCTATTATGAGACACATTCTGACAATTTATTCAAATATTTTGCGTTCAGAAACACGAACTTCCAAATAAATCTGCTCATTTCAATTATTTTGCAATTTAATAATAACTATTTCATGACTGTATACAATTTTTTTGTAAACTGTCTAATAAAACTTCCAGTACTGTCTTAACTTGACTGAACTTAAAAACTTCTATGACTTTCTCTAATTTTTCCATGACAATTTATGACTCCTTCATAGAAAGTATACGTGACTACATAAAAATGATGGCCCGTCCAAAAGGCCAGCACTGATCTAGGAATTTTTTCAATACTTTATTCGGTATAGAATATACCTTTTTGAGATTAACAGTTCTTCTCTTAAAACTGCTTTTCGCATCTAGCATAATTTTTCGAGAAAACAGTATTTGTTTAACTTTATAAAGATTAAACGAAAAACTATGAGTCTTATAAAAAAATAATCTGAAACAAATTTTTAGATACATAAGTTTTCGTCTACAATTTCTTTGATGGAAAATAGAACTTTTTATTTTTTTAAAGCTTCATCACAATTAAAAAAAAATTGCTCTTAAAAAATGGTTTTAAGTGCAAATGCGGAGCGTCCCATGCTCAAGTTTCTGGACTTCCATAGCTGTATAAAAATTAAAATAATAAATAAAAAATTCCTTTCAGAAATATCAGTTGAAGTTTTAGTTTTTAACTTATATAATTTTTAAAAATATTTTATTTTTTCTTACACTCTAGGGTTACTAGTCATTAAAAAATATCTTCTAGGCAATCTTCTAGGCATTAAATAAAACCTTTTAGATTTGTTACAATCCTCTTAAATCTTCTATCTTTCTTTGATTTACTTTGCAATACTTTAAAGCTTTTAAATTGCTAGAAATCAGTAGAAATTATTCAAAATACATTAAAAATCAAATTAATTAATGTGAAAACACCATTTTCCAAATGAATGACACCCCTTTCAAAGAGAACGCTAGATAACCCTTTACCGAACGGTGTCCGCTACTGACAGATTGTTAGTTCAAAATGCCCTCACACTGATATATTACTAGTTCCACAAATGACCCATGAATATTGCACAGCGTATTATCCCACTCACGAGCGAATAATAAGAAGACCGATTATAGGCTATTCCATGTAAAACTCCTGGTACTTCAGATAGCCCATTATAAAGGGTTTAAGTAAAACACCACGTGATTATTAAAATATAAAATACTGTTTATTGGTAAACAATAACACATTGGATTGTTACAGAGAGTGTGTAAGCGCGTTGATACAGAATCCTGCTCTGGGAACGAGTGACTCGATAGTCGCGCGTCGCTCCGTTCCCACCCCTCATTCACTCATCCACTCGGTCTACCTACCCACTTTCCCTGCTCTATACT
>NC_046662.1:61282255-61292132 GCF_010883055.1 Belonocnema kinseyi | reverse complement strand
TGCTCTGGGAACGAGTGACTCGATAGTCGCGCGTCGCTCCGTTCCCACCCCTCATTCACTCATCCACTCGGTCTACCTACCCACTTTCCCTGCTCTATACTCTGTTATACATTTATTGTGTAGCGAGTAATTATTAAATTTAAATGAGTGATTTTAATAGTAGGTGGTTACTGAGAAGAGTGGTTGAATTTAAGAATTAAATTTTCATTGTTAAGGTAACGCAAAAGACATGTTTTTTGTACTTATCCACTAGTCGATACTATTAATAGACGTTCCTAGGATTAGAAAAACTGAGATTTACCGAGAGTTCACATCGCTTAGATTTGCGATTACAATTATGACCAAACTTACAGTTATCTTAACAGGTAGAACTGTAGTTATTCAGGTTGCTCGAACTTATTGGCTAATGGGTGTAAATAACGGTATCTAAAAAATTCGTAAATGGAAAATGGCCTCGTCGCTGAGGTTTACTTGGCTTAATAGCTAATTGATTCATATCGCCAACAGGGCCCCAAACAGTTGCGATTCGAACTGAGGTCCTTTGTCGGTGGTTACGTAAATTGGAGCGCCGTATCGCGATACCCAATTTTCGTAAAACGCCCTCGCAACTGTTGGTGCGGACATTTCCTCAAGGGGAATGGCTTCTGGCCATCGCGAGTACTTGTCTATCATAGTTAGGATATACCTGTATCCGTTCCAATTTGGTAACGGTCCTACTATGTCTATGTGGACATGTTCAAACCGACCATCAGGGGCAACGAAATGGTGTAGAAGGAATTTGTTATGACGCGTTATTTTTGACTGCTGGGAATTTATGCATTGTTTACACCACTTCGCGATGTCCCTGCACATATCCGGCCATACGTTCTGTTGACGGATTAGCCTGTCCGTGACTCTCGCGCTAGGATGAGCTGCGGAATGGAATAATTGAAAAACCTCTTTTCGCAAAGCTTCAGGCAAATAACATTTACAACTTCAGAATAGGAGCTTCTACTTGTTCTAAAGAGTTAAGAAAGTTTAAGCATCAAGTTATTAATTAATATGCGTAGTCCTGCATAAGTTGTTTTTCACTATTTTTAATTAGGGATTATCTTGAGAAATCGAATTAGTAATTTTTTACTAATCTTAAGCGGCCCACGTTTCAATTATCAAATATTTTGAATTTCACTTGTATTTCGTTGAGTTTGAGCAATTTTTATTTAGATAGGCAATAGAGTATCTTTTGCCTTTAAAAAAATAACTATACGATTCAAATACACTCATTCTTTAAGGCATCAAGCCACAATTATTTAAGTTGGTGCATATTCAAGGCGAATCATTTTTATAATATTCTCTAAATAATTGCAATTTTCTACAAAAAATTATGTATAATAATTAATGTATGGCCTATTCATCCATTATAAATTGAAGATTTCCAAACATTCTTATTATTTCTTAACTTTGAGCAAACAATCAGAAAGCAATATTTCAAAAATGAAAACGGACTAGGTTGCGCTAAAAATTCCTCAATGTGGCCTTCTTATTATTTATATCCTTTTTAAATCAAGATTGGCTAAAATTTAAGTATTACTCGTGAAAATTGTGCCGGTAAAGATCAATAGAAAATAATTAGTTATATTATTCGATATATTTAGTAATTCTATAGTAAAAAGTAATTAGTTTGTTGATTCAAATGAATAAATTTACTCAGGCCTGTATTTAATATTTAAGAACATTCTACTAAAATTTAGATTTGAAAAATTTTTTTTAATTCAAAAATTCATAGAATTTCTTGCCTCGATTGTAACGAATTTATTTTAAAAAGTATTTACTCCAGATGATATTGCTAATGAAATGTAAATATCTTACAATGATAAGCTTTGCGAGATATGATCATAGATTAGGTAACGAACAGAGAAAAATTTACTCATTTATAATTTGTAATGCAGAACCAGAATAATCGTTAGTTGCAGTGTCAACAACATTATTTTTTAATACATAAATTAGATTCTCCCCTTTTTGGAAAAAAATGAACGTTCACACCCTCGTCTTCATTCTGGCAATAGTCTTTAATTCTATTGGTGAATATAATAATATAACAAATATATACTTGTAATTTGTTTTTAATATTTTCAATGCTTTCATAACCAGCAATTTAGTTAATCAGTGTGAAGTTGACTCCCCCCCCCCCTCTTTAAATGAAATATTAATGGGGGCGACCCATGTAACGGCTTCAAAAAATCATTTTTTTTGTTGTTTTTCTTCTTAAATGGTAGCTTGTCATCAAAAAAAAATTCTGTAAAAGTCAATCTTTAAACGCGCTTTTCTCGGTCTCATATTTTTCATAATTGCTCGGAAGATAACTCTAAACCTGTTTAACATCTGCCGTTATAATTAAAAATATTATGCATATTTATGACTGGAAAAAATGTATTTCTTTGTTCAAAAGTGCCTTAATAAACCATGAACGTTCAGAAAATATTCGTTATATTCTTCATCCCAAACAAAATCCCAAATCCCAAATCCCTTATTTTTGAGGTGTTGCATGGGTCGCCCCCTTAAAACATTTTATATCGTCCGAAGTTTGTGCTCAAGCAAATTTAGTATAAGCTTCTGGAAAAAATGAGATGTACAAATATATCTTCTCAGCATATGCATTTCGTTGGTATTACAAGTTTCTTTGTTAAAAGCTTCTTTTTTATCAAATAATGTTCATTTACTATTGCGCGATATTTTTTCGAATAAAACAAGAACTATACATGTTATCAAAAAATGGTCTATACACGGAATAAAAGTGCTGATAATAATATTTTTATCAATATTTTATGTACAGAAATGTGAACTTAAAAATATAATCTGTTTACATCCAGCTTCCTGTGATGTAATCTTAACGAATTTAGAATTGTTGTGAAAAACAAAAATTGCCGTAACAAGGTGGAACTGTGGACTGTTTTCTCGAAAACAGTAGAAATGCTGTCGTAGAATAAGGCAGGAAGTAAATATAATGTGTCACGTCATTTAAATCTTGAGGGCTGCGAATTAGACAACTCGTTGCAACACTAACTTTGCATAACAAATTAAATACATTTTTTAAATAGGTTTTGTTGAAATAAATAAAAATGTAATTTTGTACGAAAAATGATCTTGTGACCAAGGTATGATTTTACGTAACAGAATGATGTGTTTAAATTGTTTAAATAATTTTTTCAAATTTGTTAGATATGACAAGAAACTTATTACACTGTAACATAAATTAAAATGTTGGTCCTTTTTACTCTTTTCGTATGACGCTCTGTTTTTAAGTTGCAGCGTCATTAACAATTTATCATAATAAAACTGATGTATTTGCCCAATTAAACTAATTAATTAATGGTAAACTAAATTTTAAACTCAAGCAAAAACTTACTTGCATGTATGCTCTTAAAAGATGGAAGAATTATTTAAAAAGATTCTTAAATATTTCTATAAATTGTTATTAAAATAATGATTATTTTTAACGGAATTTCTTATGAGAAATAGCAATTTTAACAATAATCTACGATAAGTATTTTAGATTTTATATCAAAATAATTAATATTGTTAAATGAATAAGGAAATTCTATGAACAATTGTTGGATATCGTTTTGAAAAGAAAAATAACTCAGAACTGGCCCGTCCAAAAGGCCAGCACTGATCTACGATTTTTTTCAATACTTTATTCGGTGTAGAATATACCTTTTTGAGATTAACGATTCTTCTCTTAAACATGCTTTTCGCATCTAGCATAGTTTTTTCGAGAAAACAGTATTTTTTAGCTTTATAAGGATTAAAACAAAAACTATGAGTCTTATGAAAAAATAATCTGAAACAAATTTGTAGATAATTTTTAGGTACATTAGTTCTGGTTTGCAATTTTTTTGATGGCAAATAGAACTTTTTATTTTTTAAAGCGTTATCACAATTTAAAAAAAATTGCTCTTAAAAAATGGTTTTAAATGTAAATACGGAGTGTTCTATGCTCAAGTTTCTGGACTTCCAGAGCTGTATAAAAATTAAAATAATAAATAAAAATTCCTTTTCGAAATATCAGTTAGATCTTTTACAATCCTTTTAAATCTGGTATCTTTCTTTGATTCACTTTGCAATACTTTAAATCTTTTAAATTGCTAGAAATCAGTAGAAATTATTTAAAATACATTGAAAATCAAATTAATTTATTTGAAAACACCATGTTCCAAATGTATGACGCCCCTTTCAAAGAGAACGCTAGATAACCCTTTACCAAACGATATCCGCTACTGACAGATTGTTAGTTCCAAATGACCTCACCCTGATATATTACTAGTTCCACAAATGACCAATGAATATTGCACAACGTATTATCCAACTCACGAACTAATAATAAGAAGACCGATCATGCTGTGATAAGCACATCGAGTTTTGACTGCTGTATCTTCACTTTAATTGTAGCAGTGGCGTATGCGCACTACGTTTGTACCACCAAAATGCATATTTGAAGATCGGCCTCCTGATTATTACTCTGTGATCTAACCGTTTTGTAGGCATATAGATACAAAACATTACCTCACACCGAAATATTTTGAACATTTTGCACCATACGAGATTCTCAATCACAACTCAAACAGGTGTCTGTCACGTTGATCGTGTATTTTCATTTCAAACAATATAATCCTTGTCTTAAATGTTCATGTTTGTAAATAATTAATTTTACCAGATCAGGAATAGACAGAGGAGAATCGTTAGAAATAATGAATGGCTCAAGTTTTATTTTTAAATATAAAATACTTGGCAGACTAAGACCATTTTTGAGAACCACACAGATCACTCACTCGTTTATATAGACATTTTTCTAAGATGTAAGATTTAATGTCTTTATTGAGTTAATCACCTTACTGATCCAAAAAGATCGGACAAAGATCTGTCGCAATTCACTGCTGCTCGCACACTAATTTTCTCAAGCGACAAGGCTATCATAACACACTCAAACTGTGAAATCATGCGACTTCAAACATTCCTTCAAATAATAAAGAAACTGAGAATAGCTTTGAAATAGGCGATGTCGATAAATTTAATAATTCTCAATCACAGAAAATCTCATAAAGACGAAACATCAGAACTTTAAACATACCATCCGCCTCCTGAGTGGTAACTGCACAATAAAAAGAAAAAAAACAATAAATGCTTAATCGAGTATTTGTCAACAACGCAAATGCCACCCGCCTTAATGAAGCAGTATAAATGTAACAAAAATTAAATAGTCTTAGCCGCCCGCCTTAATCCACTAATTTTACAGAATAATTTCTTTTAAATTTAATTAATTGTAGTTGTTAATATTTCGCTCATTTCTTTCTCTCTGACTTGTAACAGACAAATCTGAGTAATCAGACTTTCGTATTCCGAACTAGCAGTTTTTACGCGAACAGAACGTACTAACCCGTCCTTATCCTTGTAGCATTTAATTATAATGCCTAACAACCATCTAGAAGACGGTAATGAATCTAATTTCACAAGCACCAAATCACCCATCACAAGATTTAGCTCTTTATTGAGCCACTTATAGCGTTTTTGTAAAGACTGTAAATAATGAACAGCCCATCTTCTCCAGTAAATCTCTGAAATTTTGTGTACTAACTTCCATAGATTTAAACAATTTTCGGAAATAGATTCCAATGAGGGTTCTGGAATGCTGGTCAAAGGGGCTCCAGTCAGAAAATATCCAGGTGTAAGATAGGGAAAGTCTTCAAGATCATTTGAAAGAGGGGCAATAGGACGGGAATTGAGGCAAGCTTCTATACGAGTAAGAAGGGTATAAAACTCTTCGTATGTAAGAGTATGTGCACCTACAATTATTTTTAGATGGTGTTTAAAACCCTTAACTCCAGCCTCCCATAAACCCCAAAATAAAGAGCGAAAGGAGGTATGAAATGCCAAGAAGTACCTTGAATTGCGAACTCATTATGCACCTAAAACATGATGACTCTCTAGTGGCCGCTGTTCTAAATTTGATTTGGAGTGGGCTGCGTCACGATATTCAGGCCATTTCGAAGAATGCAAAGTTAACCAAGTTGGGCCTTGCCACCATGAGGAATGTCTTATCAATTTTTCGGGCGTGAGTCCCTGAGTAGTCTGAGTAGTCGGCTGGATTGTCTTTATTAGTAATGTATAACCATTTCGCGCAGGGTACCAGCTCATGAATTAAGAAAACTCTATTAACGACAAACACAGGCCAATTGGAAGGATGATTTCCTAGTCAAGCCAAAACTGTTACGGAATCAGTGTGACAGTACACAGATATTTTATTAAACGACATAATTTCCATGACAAACTTAATTGCATTCGTTAGCAACCCAGCTCCACACAACTCCAAACGAGGAATTAGCACATATTTAACAGGAGCTACTGTAGATTTAGCCATTAGTAGGCAAACCTGAGCTTCCTTCAAATCTTTACTAAGAATTCTAATGTAAACGGAAGCTGAATAAGTTTTTAACGAAGCGTCAGGAAAGCCATGAAGCTCGAATTCAGAGTTTGTCTGCAATTGTCGTGTCCATCTGGGGACTTTGAGTGCTTTCAATTTTTCTAGAAACCATGATAAATTAACCATTGAATTTCAAGATCATCAGGTAGTCTGTCATCCCTGTCGAGTTTATGCAGCGAAAGTTCCTGCATTAAAATTGTTGCCACTATTATGACTGGAGTTATTCAACCCATAGGGTCATATAACTTAGCTATTAATGAAAGAACAATCCGTTTTGTTGAATATTCGACCAAAGAAGAAGTCACTTTAAAAAGAAATGAACCAGGGTCCGGATCCCAAAATAAGCCTAAAACCTTCATCTGAGCATCCTCCGCTATCGGAAATTCGATAGCACGTTCATGTTCTCCCAAGGGACAATCTTCCTATAGTTCGGGTTTATTTGCGGCCCATTTTCGCAAATGGAAACTGCTAGCTTCTAATAACAGTGTTACTTGAGCTCGCGCCTGTTTATCCTCAATCTGACTATCTGCACCAAACAAAAAATCATCAACGTAAACATTATTTTCTAATATAATTTGGACTAAAGGAAATCTATTTTCTTCATCATAAGCTAGCTGCTTAACCACTTTGTTAGCCAAATAAGGAGCACAGGCAGTATTGTCCGTGACGGTTAAAAGTCTATAGGCGACGAGCCTTTTATCAGGAAAAATCCAGACAATTCTTTGATAGTCGCAATCCCGAGGGTCAACTAGAATTTGTCTAACAATTTTTTCAAAGTCAGCCATATAAACAAAGCGATGTGATCTACAATTTATAATGATTAAAACCAAATCATTCAGAATCTCGGGACCGATGTGAAGATGAGAATTCAAGGAAGTATTATTGGAAGTTAAACTAGAAGCGTTGAAAACACCCCTCAACTTAGTAGTTGAACTACTTTCTCTTAAGAAAGGGTGATGAGGCAAATACACAGTTTGTGGAAAACTATCCAATTCTTTTTCTTAAAGAAGTTCCATGTGCCCAAGGCTTTCATATTCTGATAAGGAACTGGAGTATTGTAAGAATAATTCCGATTTTTGCGATAACCGACGAAGTACTTTATTCAAAACCATCTTAGCTCTCTCCAGGAATGCACCTATTTTTATGAGAGGAGCGTTTTTAAAAGGTAAGCATATCATGTAATGTCCGTCTTTTCTTCGTTGGTAATTCCTGGCGAAATGCTCATCACAAAACATTTCGTCATCTGTCAAAGTATTTTTAAAGGGAACTTCCTCTAACGGTAGTTTGCGCTGTAAGAGAATCCAATATACCCTGTTGGAGACCAGGAGGTAAACATGAGCCATATTTTTCGGTCCCTGAAATCAAAACAACTTGATGGGAGCTAAAGGGATCTGGATCTGCTAACCCTAACTCTTTTAATTGATCTTCATTCCCCACGTTAGATCTTACAGGAGGAGCGTATGATGTAAGATGCAATAATACTAAAGCTTGGATGTGGACTTTAGGACAGTTCTTTTCTGTAGGATTAAAATTAATTTCTGCTACATTTCTTGAAGAACCAATATTATCTCCTCCAACCCCATATACTACTGCTTCAACCTTTTTGTAGCGTGGACTTAATATTTGCATTGCTCTCTCGGTAATAAAACAACATTCAGATCCTTGGTCCAGCAAAACTCTATATCTGTGACTTCTTCCATTTTCATCTTGGAAGGAAATAACAGCCGTAGCGAGTAAGGTTGAGAGGGTCAAATTTTTATGATTATTCAAAAAACAAAACGAAACTTTATCGTCTGCTTCTTAAAGCGCAACATGATGCACCCCCACCTTCACAGTGGAATTTCCGGGATCATTTGATTGTGACGCGAGAAAACCTGAAGCTGCCGAATGAGAAGTAACTGATGCAGAGTTAGTTGGTGGTAAGGTGGGATTTGCATTATAATCATCGGAATGCAACAGGGCATTATTTCTCTTACCGCACTTGTAACATTTGAATCTACTAACACAATTAAGAGGTCGATGTCCGGGCGTGAGACAATTATAACAACAATGATTCTTTGTCCCAACTTCCCTACGCCTGTCCACAGACAGAGCTTTGAATTGGTTGCATTTAACCAGGTTTTGAAGCTTTGATAGCCTCCAAAATACGTATACGAGTCGCCAAAAATAAGTCAAGTTGCTGATAAGTGGGATAATCAATGCTAGAACCAGTATGCATCACCCATTCCTTGAGAGTACTAATATCAAACTTTTTAATCATTATAAAAACAAGTAAATCACTCTAATTTTCTGTTAATCGTTTAAGATTTTTGAGAGCCGCCAATGACACATTTATTTTAGCGTAAGTTTTTTAAGTCTTCCAAAATATTATTCGACAGATTAGGAAAATTGATAACGGCTTGTAAATGAGTTGAGATTAAAGCTCTCTTGTTGTCAAATTTGGTCTTTAGCGACTCCGAAGTGGAGATAATGTTAGCATCAGTTATCGAAACATGTCTAGAAAAACCTTCAGCTTGGCCCTTTAAGGACAATTTCAAATAGTTTAATCTTATTACATTTTACAAGAAATCGCTTTGAATTATTAATGCATTAAATAAATCACGGAAATTCTCCCAATCCTTGTAGTCTCCTGAAAAATTCCGGTAATGTGATTTGAGGAAGTTTAACAGTCAAGGAATCATGACGAATATTTTGAGACTGATTTACACTTTCATTAACCTTAGTCTCAGGAGTAAGCAAGACCAATTGATTATATAAAAAATTTCGCGCATTAAGATAAACATTTTCAATGGCGAGATATTTGGACTTTGTGAAATATTCCAATTTCTCACTGTCAGCCGACGTAGTTCCAGCTTTAATTTCCAGATGCAAGGATTCACAACTCTTCAAGCTTAGTGCAAGAAGTTCTATCCGGAATTTGACAGTAGCCACTGTTAGATTGGCTTTTCCAATTTTCTTAAAATTGGTCTTAGTGCGTAGAATCGCCTGAGAAATCTCTGATAACCCAGAGAATAATGCATCCATTTTAACAAAAGGAGAAATTTACATTGACAGTTGTTGATAATTCAGCTAAAATTGAAAAGTCTTAGTTTGCAAACTGAAGAACTATTTTACTTTAGCTTTAAAGTGCTTTGACAAGGCGAGCAAATTTTAGTGTGCGAGAGCATAATTATTAATAAAATGTCAATAAATCATCACTGAAATACTACGGCCAACCTATTATTTCTTCCTTCAGGTGAAGAATAATGAAAGACCGATCCAGCGAAGAATGACAGCATGAAAGAGTACAGTACAGACTGTTTGGCAGAGCTGCCAGATCGTGGATGAAATTTACCCCCGCCATACCTACCGTTTGGGAGCCGCAAAACAGAAGGTGCGCGATTACCACTGTGAGTTCGTATGCAAGCCGAAAATGCACGA
>NC_046662.1:61267526-61282155 GCF_010883055.1 Belonocnema kinseyi | reverse complement strand
CTTGGAATCTTTTAAAATTCTCTCAAATTTTTCGAATCCTTTAAAATCTTTTCAAATACCTAGAACTTTTTATAAAAATTTCTAAAGTATTTAAAATTTTTTAAATAACTCTTTTAAAATTGGTTTAATTCTTTGAAATTCACTTAAATTATGAAAGTCAGTTGAAAATTCCTTGACATTTTTAAAAATATTCTAAAATATTTAAAATCCATACAAATCTTTTAAAATCTTTAAAATTTTTCAAAGCTCTTGAAAATACTTTGAAATTTAAAAAATACCCTGAAATATTTAAAATCCTTAAAAAGCTCACACTAAATTATTAAAATAATTTGAAAATTACTTGAAATCTATTAAAATATCCTAAAATATATCAAGTCCCTTAAAATGTCATATTAAATTACTGTAATCAATTGAAAATTCGTCGTATTAAATTACTGTAATCAAATGAAAATTCCGTGCAATTTTTTTAAATTCTCTACAAATTTTCAAATCCTTTAAAATCTTTTGAGACACCTACAACTTAATTTTTTAAAGATTTATAAACTATTTACATTTTTTTTAAATAACCCTTTTAAAATTGGGTTCATTCTTTGAAATTCCCATAAATTATGGAAATCATTTGAAAATTCCTTGACATTTCAAAAAATGTTTTAGGGTATGTTTCAAATTTCAAGATATTTTTAAGCGCTTTAATATATTTAAAATATTTAAAAAGATTTTTAAGTATTTTAAATATTTGAGCATATTTTTACAAATGTCAAGGAATTTTTAACTGATTTCCATAATTTATGGGAATTTCAAAGAATGAACCCAATTTTAAAAGGGTTATTTAAAAAAAATGTAAATAGTTTATAAATCTTTAAAAAATTAAGTTGTAGGTGTCTCAAAAGATTTTAAAGGATTTGAAAATTTGTAGAGAATTTAAAAAAATTGCACGGAATTTTCATTTGATTACAGTAATTTAATATGACATTTTAAGGGATTTGATATGTTTTAGGATATCGTAATAGATTTCAAATAATTTTCAAATTATTTTAATAATTTAGTGTGAGCTTTTTAAGGATTTTAAATATTTCAGGGTATTTTTTAAATTTCAAGGAATTTTCAAGAGCATTGAAAAATTTAAAAGATTTCAAAAGATTTTTAAGGATTTTAAATATTTGAGCATATTTTTACAAATGTCAAGGAATTTTTAACTGATTTTCATAATATAAGGG
The DNA here is from genome assembly GCF_010883055.1 of Belonocnema kinseyi. Classification (NCBI taxonomy): domain Eukaryota; kingdom Metazoa; phylum Arthropoda; class Insecta; order Hymenoptera; family Cynipidae; genus Belonocnema; species Belonocnema kinseyi. Next base: position 61,280,938 of record NC_046662.1, on the reverse strand, counting down.
AATTTCAAATAATTTAACAAATTTTAGATGGTTTCCTTAAAAAAAATTCAAAATACTTTAGAAATCTTTAAAAAAATAAGTTGTAGGTGTTTCGAAAGATTTTAAAGGATTTAAAGATTTTTAGAGAATTTAAAAAAATTGCAAGGAATTTTCAATTGATTACAGTAATTTAATATGACATTTTAAGGGATTTGATATATTTTAGGATATTTTAATAGATTTCAAGTAATTTTCAAATTATTTTAATAATTTAGTGTGAGCTTTTTAAGGATTTTAAATATTTCAGGGTATTTTTTAAATTTCAAAGAATTTTCAAAAGCTTTGAAAAATTTTAAAGATTTCAAAAGATTTTTAAGGATTTTAAATATTTGAGAATATTTTTAAAAATGCCAAGGAATTTTCAACTGACTTTCATAATTTAAGCGAATTTCAAATAATCAAACCTATTTTAAAAGAGTTATTTAAAAAAATTTTAAATACTTTAGAAATTTTTATAAAAAGTTCTAGGCATTTGAAAAAATTTTAAAGGATTCGAAAAATTTGAGAGAATTTTAAAAGATTCCAAGGAATTTTCAATTTATCACAGTATTTTAGAATGATATTTTAAAGGATTTGATGTATATTTTAGGATATTTTAATAGATTTCAAGTCATTTTCAAATTATTTTAATAATTTAGTGTGAGATTTTAAAGGATTTGAAATATTTCAGGGTATTTATTGAATTTTAAGATATTTTCAAGAGCTTTAAAAAATTTTAAAGATTTTAAAAGGTTTTTGAGGATTTTAAATATTTGAGGATGTTTTGAAGGTCTTTCAAAATATTTTGAAGGTTTCGCAATATTTGAGAGTATTTTAAAACGTTCCAAGAAATTTTCAATTTGTGACAGTAATTTAATATGAGATTTTAAAGGATTTGGTATATATTAGGATATTTTAATAGATTCCAAGGCATTTTCAACTGATTTAAATAATTCAGTATGAGATTTTAAAGGATTTGAAAGCTTTTAAGGTATTTTTAAACTTGTAAGGAATTTTCAAGAGCTTTCAAAAATTTTAAGCGGTTTTAAAGGATTCAAAAATTTTCAGGATATTTTAAAACATTCCAACGAATTTTCAATTAATTTCAATAATTTCGAGCGATTTCAAAGAATTTTAACGTTTTTTTTCTCATATTTTTTTTGGTTGATTCATCAATTAGTTGTATAAATTTATTTTCTGAAAATGTACCTATCTTGTAGAAAATTTATTTTCTTTTTAGTTAAAAATTAATTTTTTTTTAACCACAAATTTAACTATTCTATGTTTAAATGAATAGTAATCTTTTTTAGTTAAAATTTTTTGTATATTTTGAATACTCTTTTTTCTTGGTAGAAAATTAATCTTTGTTGTCGAAAATTTAACTATGATTAGATATTAATTTTTTCTTCAGAAAATTAGTCTTCATGGAAAATAAATTTCTTTTGTGCGAAGTTCATGTATTTTATTAGAAATTCTAATTAGAATTAGAAAAATTTTTTGTTGCAGAAAACTAATTATTTTAGTTGGAAGTTTAACTATTTCTATTAAAAGTTAGTCAACTATTCATTTATATTAATATAATATTTTATAATTACAATATTAACATTAACTCTCTGTGTGTGTGTGTGTGTGTGTGTGTGTGTGTGTGTGTGTGTGTGTGTGTGTGTGTGTGTGTGTGTGTGTGTGTGTGTGTGTGTGTGTGTGTGTGTGTGTGTGTGTGTGTGTGTGTGTGTGTGTGTGTGTGTGTGTGTGTGTGTGTGTGTGTGTGTGTGTGTGTGTGTGTGATAATATCCATATTATGTACACCTGGAAAACATAACCTGTAAATCGACGTATGCATGAAATTAAGAATCACGCAAAAGATCCAAATCGCCAATTTCTTCAATTTCTTTCAAATGGGGAGCGAGATATAAATAGAAGACCACCGAAGTCTTCCGAAGCCTTCAGATCGGCAATCATCGTACAGCAGAACTCCGAAGTCGAATCGTGCATTTTCGGCTTACATACGAACTCACAGTGGTAATCATGCACCTTCTGTTTTGCGGCTCCCAAACGGTAGGTATGGTGGGGGTAAATGTCATCCACGATCTGGCAGCTTTGCTGTTTGGAGAAGGACGACTGCCTCAGAGTAGTGCGACGATGTTTTCACCAGCTTATCCTTGCTATGTAACCTCAAGCCGTCATATTTTTCACCTAGTTCTTGTGCTTTCACTTAACAAAATCTCTCACTTTGGTCTTTACGTATTCATTTTACACTTTTGAATCTTTTTTCACGATCTTCTATCCGAATCGCAGGACCATTTGTTTAATGTTCATGTTTATAAATAATTAATTTTGCCAGATCAGGAATACACAGAGAAGAATCGTAGGAAATAATGAATAGTTCAAGATTTATTTTTAAGTATAAAGTACTTGGCAGACAAAGACCATTTTTGAGAACCACACAAATCACTCACTCGTTTATATAGACACTTTTGTAAGATGTAACATTTAGTGTCTTTATTGAGTTAATCACTTTACTGATCCGAAAAGATCGGACGATCTGCCGTGATTCACTCCTCCTCGCACACCAGTTTTCTCAAGCGACAAGGTTATCATCGCACACTCAAACCGAGAAATCACGTGATTTCAAATATTCCTTTAAATAATTAGGAAACTAAAAATAGCTTTGAAATAGGCGACGTCGATCAATTGAATAATTTTCAATCGCAGAAAATATCATAAAGACGAAACATCACAACTTTAAACACCTTGAAATCTTCTATTATCTGCGATAATCTTTACTCAAAAGCATGCGAACAAAACAATGCAAATCGCGCGAGTAAACATTTACACAACAAGATTTACTACCCGAAAAATCAAGGATAAGTATGAGCTGGCCTTCGAGAAATGCACGAAATGGAGAAAAGAAGCTGAAATAGAAGAATTTTTGAAATATGCTCATTATCATTATCAAAAAATATTCACGTCGTTGGACGTTTTTGTACCATTTCAGTGAAGGGTTAACGCTCACTTTAACGAGGATCTACAGTCTCATAACAGGGTGATTTTGCATTAAATATCGTACATCACTCGCATAGTAACAAACGTTTTTACGTGCAATTTAATGTTCACAAGGACGACCAGAAAAACCTTAGGCCATGGTTATACTAATCGTCGTGGAAATATTGATCACCCCTTGTAGAGACGTGCCTTGTCCTTCTTATAATGAAGTATGCTATTAATTTATTTAATGACATTTGTTCGAAATTGCTTAAAATTTGTAAAATCTGGTGACTGGTGGAAACTCCAACATATTTAAAAAGTATATATAGTCCTCTTTTTCTTGTTGCAGAATTCAGTTTGCAGTTTGACTCTACACCTAATAGCTACCCTACTCCTGGTGCTTTTCGTAATGGCACTTCTTCTTTTTCTCATTCTAAAGCAAACAATTTACCTGAGAGCTCCTTTCCTATTGACGAGCGTTCTCTACGTATTAGGTCCAGGTCACCTCCTGCACGGGTTCATCCTCCTTTACAGTCCATAGCTACACATGCAAGGCTTCCTTCTCCCGATGGATACGGATGTGAGCTTGATCAGCTTAGATTTATTAGACTTATTCCCGATTTGAATTTGCACCGGACATTCGAACTTCGTAGATACACTTTTCCTGCCGATAAATCAATTAAAATAAGAACAGGACGTAATAAGTATGAACCTGTGCCAATAGTAGAAGAAATCGTGTTATCAACATCCAACGGTGACGTTTTTGCCATATTGAAGACTCATGATATCCTTATTGGAATACACAAATATTTTCATGGTGACATGAAACGTGTGAAAATAAACATGGAAAGCCATAAAGTTACCCAATTGAACCGTGAAGAAATGCTTGAAGCTCCAGTTCACCGCTCGATCATGAACAGTTTTAAAGTAGAGAATATAAACCTTCGTACAAACATCGAAGGCCCGCACTATTCGTTAAATTAATAAAATGTAAAAATATCAAATGTGGATATCATGGATTATTTATAGAAAAACTGCTGGTATGGATAATTATGTTAATTATCATACTGAATTATGCCGGTATAAAAGTTATATTCATTGAAATTAATAAACGACCAGACAATAAAAAATCTATCCACTTTTATGAAAAAGGTAATTTAGTCTTCTTAATCGCTTTATTGGTATGAATGTCACTTTTCTATAAAGCATTCCTTTTAAATTAAGAAAAAGAAATTAATTTATCTGATAAATAACCCGATATCATAATTTTTTGTATCTTAAGGTACCTGTTTTTAAATTAATAGCCTTGTTACCCTCTTTCGTTACAAATAACCTTTGAATGAGTTCCTGCTTCTCTCGACTACTCTCACGGCAAAAGATTTTAACACTATCCCTATTCAGATAATGACCTCATGTGCGATTTTATGTGTTTATTGTTTATATTTTATGTATATATCTAGGACTTCCGTGAAAATTATTCTGATGTTCACGTCTCCTTAATCTAAGTGTCTTACGTGTCTTTCTCAAGTGGTTCATTGCCAAATTATAGGCAACTTTCAGCACCAACAGTGGCAATCATATTATTATTAGGAATTAAATATTTCACAACGAAAGCTGATCTTAACTCGTCTAAAATTGATAAATCCGAAAAGAGCAGTTTTTAAAATAAGAAATGATAATAAAATTTATACATGAAATACGGAAAGTGGATTTGGGATTATGAGTTTTATGAAAGGGAGCTCGATCTTTTAAAAAGTAAGTATGGTAAAATTTCTTCCGAGGCCTTTTAGCCCGAACACGATCTGTAGACAACCTGTGGTGGTGGAAAACGTTTCAGAAACTTCCAGCCCTCTAGTTCGAATAGGGCGTTTCGAAAAAATTAAATATTATGCAATCGTTTTTGATTAGGGCTAAAAAGTTTTTGATAGGTGCCAAAATAACTCCCAAAAAATATCGATCCTAAAAAAATGTTTACTTTACACAGGGAATAATTGTAGATTTCGCATCGCCAAAGGCGTAATAATTTTTTTTTATCTGGATAAGCAGTAAAAGATGTATATTGCATCCATATATACTTGCTTAGCTAATCAAATAATGTCCTATTTTCGCGGGTTCATATTAAAGTGATAGATAATCATAAAATTCACAATATTTTAAATATTTCTTATTAGTCCATGGACGAATATTGTTATTTGTAATTCAAATAGCTAGTTAGAGTTGCACCGTATATTGCCATACCTATTTTTTAGTATGGTGGATATTAAAAATATTTTATGATTCCACGTCATACATTTCAACAATAAATATCAGACTATAAGAACAATTTAACTTTTATAATTGATCCTGATTAATCATATTTATCATGTTTGAATATGCCCAGCTTTGTCTTCCGTGTTACTCAATATGGAACTTCACCTGTTTGACGTTTGTCTTGTGTTCTCTACATGTAATGTGACATTAATCTTTAATCAGCTATTTCGAAATAATTCGCTTTTATTTTGTGAAATTATCTCAGAATAAGTTGGAAAAATGTGAGATTCTTGGTGAATACTGTGAGTTTAATAGCAGAAAGCTACCCACTCATTTGGATGTAATGAAATACCAATACTTTGACTTCTACAAGATGTATAAAAAAAACAATAAATTTCCATATTTTTTTTTGTGATTTCAAGTTAAGTACTGAAAAAAGTAAAAACTCTTTGGAGCTGAACTTTGATATCAATAATTTTAGATCAAAGAATACTGAAAATCATCGTAAGCGATCATAGTGCAATTTTCAATATAAAAAAGTCAAATTTTAGAGAATGGATAACCCAACCTTCATAAGCCAGATAAAGTTTTTTTAAAACACGAAGGCTTTCCGGTATAGCCGCTTGCAAATGCGAAATTGACTCTTTTTCTTGTTAAGTGAAAATTTCTGAATCTGACGGGATTTCACTATTGGATCAGAGAACTAACAGAAAAAGGTATTTTGTATCTGTGCGTCTCGCACGAACTGGGCATGCTGATGATTAAGTGAAGCGTCCAGTTACAGTGAAATCACCCATCTATGCGGAAGAGTCTATAATGAATCGACAGAAACTGGAATTTCCATTGCAAAATTTTCTCAATATTCTAATTGAAGAATTCTCTAACCACGAGCGTTTAAAGAAGAGAATAAGGAGAAAGACCGATGTGCCGCACCATTGGGACAGATAACGGGATATTACGTCATTTATCAAAAAAAGAAAAACACATATCTCTTATTCAAGAACCCGCTACCTTATGCTTAGGACATGCAACTCCTTCAGCCTTGAATACTGAATGTACCTCAGATGCTATATTAGATTATTTGTTAGAGAAAGCGATTGACCTCTCTTTATTTGAATACATCGGGTACGATGGATGCCCTACTATTACTGGAAAAAACAAGGGCATTATGAGAAGAGTTGAGAAGACTCTAGAAAGACCGCTACAATGGGTTGTTTGTGGGCCCTATAGGAATGAACTGTCCTTTAAGCATTTATTTAAAAAGCTTAATGGTAAAACTGCTGGACCTAATGAATACTCTGATCCTATCGATAAAACTTTAACGTTATGCGAATATTTACCAATTATGAATTTTAATGCTGTTGAATCGCCGAATATTCCAGTAGTAAACACTAAGGTTCTGAGCTCAAATCAGAAGTATCTTCTAGACATCTGAAAAACTGTTAGCACTGGATATTGTTCTTTACAGCTTGCCCTAGAAAAGTCCTAGAAAAATGGCACATGCCACGTGGCCCACAAGAACTATCAAAGACGCACTTAAAAAAGTTTAGAAAAGTATCAAAATGACTAGGTACCTTGAAGATGATCTCCGAGAAACCATTAGTAACATAATCGAAACTTAGAGATATTCTATAGTTAATTCTGCGTGGCTTTGACGGTTTAGGGATTTGGCTTCGGTGAGATTCCGGGTAGTTTTTTATTTTATACATTTTGGCTCGAAAACTTCATCACAACTTTTTACGTAAAACTTACTTTATTTTGCAGACATATAATAAAACTCACGTAAGGGAGATTGCAAGTTATAAGTTCATTTCTCGTGAAAATGCAAAAATATGTAAACTTTATTTTATTGTTGTATGCAAAATATTTTCAGAAATAATTTGGGGGTAGGAAAAATCTGTTGTTTAGCAATAGGCGGCATTTCTGTATAGCACCTTGTTACTTATCATATATACAATAGCTGTAGCTCAGAGAGTGGGACGATGGTCGTGGGGACTAAAGCGTAGGCTTTGGACCCACTCCTTCGGCTTGCGGGTTCGATTCCCGCCTCGCACTCTGGAAGAGTCTCGGTGGCCCATGCGGTGAACGCTAGTCTAGCAAGGGAGTTGTTCATCTCCGGAGAGTCGTGGGACCGATACCTCTAGAGAAAAAGGTGTTTTCTCTAAGTACTTAAGTCTGTTTCTCTTGGTGGTTCGGAACCCACCTTAAACTGTAGGTCCCCCTTCCACCACCAAGTAAGTGTGTGGAGGGGGTGTAAAGGAATAGAGAAGGTGTAAGAAAAATGTAAACCCTTAGGGGACACATTAGAAGCATCCATTCCTATAGCCGTAGCTAACAGATTCTCTGACGTTAATTCGTTTGCAAGGAAATTCTAAGTAGAACAACTCAAGGCATCTAAATTTTTCTCGTAAGTATTTTGGAAACGCAGAGAAGTACGCTTCGCCGCCATATCTTATGAGAGAGATAAACGTTTATTTTTCGGCCTGCTTGCCTTCAAAAATTGACTTGCTCACTCTTCTATTTTTCACAGAATTTTCTTACAACTATGTTTAACAAAGTACCATCCATCCACATCTTATGACTGATCCGCTCGCTTCTATAGCCTAAGCTTCCTCGCTGCACCTCGCCTCGCACGCATTTCGCTCTTTTGTCACTATGCCTCGTATTACCATCCTCTGTCTCCGTGGCTAACACCTAATACTTAACTACTATTTACAATATTTACATTTTTCTTACATCTACTTCCTCTCCTATTTACAATCCTCCCTTCTCCATTCTTCTTCCTCCTTCCTTCTCTTTTTCTATATCGTACCCAATACCCCCTTCACCCATGCCGCTGCCCTTTTGTCCCCCCTTTCATGCAACAATATGCGTATCCCATGCGTATCCCACTCCTTTCCACCTGTTCACACTCCTCCAACCAGTGCTCAACTTTTGCATCCCCTTTCCCGCACAATTCACACATTCTCTTCTCTCTAAAAAGCCAGAAGCTATTATAACCCTCCATGCAACCGCATCTCAATCTCGCTATAAGTCCCTGACTACCTTGCTCTCCAGTCTCACACAAATATTGCGCTCTCTCCCTTGGCATAACCCACACATAGTTCCCGTTGAGCCTTGAATCTCTTATCCTCTCCTCTCCTTCTGCCTTCTTCACTCCGGGAAATATAGTAAGACACTCATCACTAGCAAATCAAAGAATTTCACTGTCCTTACAAAAACCTTTGCGAACAACCTCTCCCCCAGCCCCCGCACCTGCCTCATCATCGCGTTTGCCCTTCTCATCCTCTCTTTTATATGAACATCCACTCCGCCATTCCTTCGCAACAGAAGCCCAGGTACACAAACTCTTTCACCTGCTGTACCACTTTTCCCTTCCACTTGCACTCCCCTCCCCTATCTCTTCCACCTTCTTTCCTGAACACCATAACCTTCGACTTGTCCGCATTTAACTCTAACCTATTTTTGTACAAGTATCTTCTCAACCTCTTCATCATCTCCTTTAGAGCCTCTTCGGTCTTTGCCGTCAGCACCATGTCATCTGCATATGCAAGTGACCACATCCTGACTCCTCCTACCCTAACTCCTTCTACTAATCCGGCTGCTATCTTACTTTCCATATCTGCGATCAAAATTGTAAAAAGCGTTGGACTAAGCTGCACCCTTGTCTCAACTCCCTATCTATCCAGAATCCCTCAGAGATTGCCTCTCCTCCTCTCACCATATCTTCGTCTCCTTATATACAACCTCCCCCTATCCACGGAATCTCCCCTATCCACGGATCCACGAATTCTCTCTCTAAAGCCCGCCTGCGTCTCCGGCAATATTCCTTTCCCCTCAACATCCTTGCATAGCCTATCTGCTAACAGCATCGCGTATATTTTGTACATAGTATGCATGTGCGTAATTCCTCTATAATTTCCCTGCCTCTTCCTATCCCCTTCCTTATACAGTGGTACGATCAACCCTTCCCTCCACCCTCTTGGGAATTCCTCCCCACTCCATACTTTTTTTACTACCCCCTTCAGGCGCTGCCTTACCTCTTGTGTGCCAAACAGGCTTAAAAAATTTCCTCCATTCGTTGCTCCTTATCTTCTAACTTATCCCCACTCTCCGTTTCCTAAACCTATGAATTATCTTCCACTCATCCCCTTCTATCTTAATACTTCTCAACTTCTTTTATAGCTCTTTTTCTTTTGCTTGCTCTTCCTTCTTACATATCGCCCTAAGCTGCTTCCTCATTTCTACGTACTCCCTTTTCGCGGTTCCTTTCTTCCGCTTCCTGTACTTCTTTTTCACCTTTCTCTTCATCATTTTACATTCGCTATCCCACTAAGGCTTCACCATTCCTTTCCTCTTCTTCCTAAATACCGTCTTTTGCACACAATCTCCCTTCCTTTTACTGCGAATTTCTTTATCTCCTCCCACCCTTGCATATTTATAGTCACCGAGTCTCTCACCGATACACCCCTCTTACTCACATACGTGTATTCTTCCTATTGCTCCACTTTTACCATACCATTCGCCACCACCCACCTTCTATCTTCCATCCAGTCTCTCAGAATCTCCCCCTCTTTATTTATTATCTTATCCTACGATTTTCTTTCGAGGCTCTCTACTTAACGGTACAGGCCCCATTCCCGCCCGATTCTCGCATTAAAGTCTTCCCCCATTACCACCATACCCTCATCTCTCCATCCTAATAAGTTTTCTACCCTTTTTTAATCCTTTCCGTTCCATCCTTATTGTAATCAGTCACAAGGTTACACATTACCCCTTCTATCTTTACAGCACTCATTTTCACGCTTTACTCCTATCCCTGTCCATGAACTTCTTCCTGAATATACCTCCAGAACTCCTCATCTTTCTTCTTTACCCCTGCTACGTTCCTTTAACACTGCTCCGCCCTGCTTTACTCCCACCCCCTTCTACTACCGAAAAAAATTCCCCTGCACTTCCTTCATAACCTCTTTCTCCTCGTCTTATACCCACATTTGCTCGTCTATTCTTATTTTCAGATACAGTACCTTCGTCGCTCTCCCTTCCTTCCTCTACTTCCTACCTCCAATTTTTCTTCCCAGCTCTCTAATTCCACCACCGCCACTTCATTCTCCTTTCTCCTCTTCATCATAAATTTCCCTTCCTTTTCTTTAACCCACCCTATGCTTTGCAGCAGCGCTTCTACCCCCTCCATTTCTTCCCCGCTCTTTAGCTTTAATCCTCTTTTCACTATATAATTTCTCCTATCTGCCTTCTCTCTTCTCTCCATCCTCAAATCCAGTCCCCTTATCCTTTCCCTATCCGCTTTCTCCTCCTTTTTATTCTTACTCTCTCCCACTTTCTGTTCTATCATGATCTCCACTTTCTACCAAATACCTTGCTTCTCGCACTCCCCACTGTCTGCTTCCATTCCCGACCTGCATTTCACCTTCTCCAGCCTTTTTTCCGCCTTTTCCTTCCGCACCCTAATATCTTCTTCCATCTCCTTTATTTTATCCTCTTTTTCCTTTCTCACCAACACCAACTCCCTCTGCAATCCTTCTACTTTCCCTCTCAGCCTTTTTACTTCCTTTACCGATCTCTCATCTCTTACCCTCAGTTCCTCCCTCATACTTTCCATCTGCTCAATAACCCCCCTTACTTCCTTCTTCAGCCCTGTGATCTCGACTACCAGCACTTCAATAGTCTCCTTCTCCGTCTGCCCTTCCATTTTCAGAAGGAGGGGTGACCTACGTCTACGTACGCTTTTTTAAAGGGAACCTCTAGCGCTCTTTTTTCCGGACTCTCTTTACTTTCCCTTTTCCTCTTTAAGAGATCCTCTCCCTCACTTGCACTGGACGCTCTCTTCCTTGCCTGGTCGCTTCTTTCGCTCCGATTCTTTCCCCTCCCCCCTGACGCGCCACTAGACACCAGGCCACGCACAACTGTCCGTCGTGTCCTTCTGGAAATTTCATCCCCGTCTACTTCACTACCAGCTCTGCCAGTACTCTCGCTGCCCACCTCCCGCTCGCCTGTCGGTAACTGTAACCTATCCATATACACAAGTACGCACTGCCGCCAATAGATGTCTCTTAAAGCTACTGCTGCTTACCGCCCTAAAATTTCAATTTCTTTGTCCTATTTCACCCCTCACATCCCCTTCAGAGACCCTTTTCTCAACCCTAACATCCCCCAGCACTGAAAGAACCACCCTTGTCCGCCATTAAGACCCAAAATCCTGAACAAAAAACTACCCTGCTTCCTTTTAAACCTAACCTCACTTTCCCTATTTAGCCAAATCCCACCCCCAACTACAATGTAATTAATTTTTATCTTCCCAATGTACCGCTCACAACCCTACTCACCTCCTAGACTTCCAGCCTCACACTCCACTCACACCTTCCACACAAACTTTGTAAAAGCTTCTCACCGCCTGTCACTGCACACTTTCTCACTGCCGCCGTCAAAATGCAAGTTCGGCATGTCTTATGAAGGCCACTCCAATGCAGCAAAACGCTAGCCTCAGTGCCGATTTTGGTCCTATATATTTACTTTCTGTGCCACCTTTCCCAACTGGCCCGCCTTTTGGTTGTCCTTGATTCCTGTGACACCAGGCCACTTTTACCTTTCGGCCACTCGGTGAAAAGCCATTTTGCATTCCCAAACCAGTTTTTATGTCATGTCTGGTTGTCGCTTGGTTGTCTGTAATCAGTCTGCCAGAAGAGTATTCTTCTACTAATATTTCAGCACAGCAAAGGACGACTAGGGCTTATGCCTGAATGGCAGTAGCATGTCGCCCAGGCGGGATCCCTAACGCCCATTTATCTCGTGCTGTAGTGCTATTTCCCTGACTAACCAGCGCCCTATCTTGTTTCGAGTCTTCTGCTACATATCATGCTTCCTATCCAGCTTACTAGATGGTCTGGCCCGCCAAACTTTAAAGCATCTCGACAGATGACTTCTGGAGGGGTATTGCTCAAGGTACTGAAAGTCCGGAAAGGCAACTACCCTCTATGCAGCGGGAAGCTGAAAGCTCATTTGCTCTGATATCTCTCTTCGCCAGCTTCTCCAACGTCTTTAGAATAAAAGACGTTAAAGTAATCAGCTAGCGACCTTTTTGCAGCAGTGTAAACCTCCTTTATAGCTTAGGGAATAAAGGCCACTTGGTCATCCTTCCATGCCGATGGTATGTGTTTTAGGGCAATGCTCGCACCATTCCATCATTTTAATACACTTTTCTATTTTTCACTTTTTCCATTTTTATAGCCTTTTTTAATGTGGGTAGATAACTCTACTATAAAGATTTAAAAACATTGCCTTTTCATTGTTCGAGCTCAGTTAACAAACATAAAAATTTTTTACCATCGTAAAGTTAGAATAGATCTATGGGCTCTAGATTTTTCAATTTCGGCCTAAGCGATAAGTTTCATTAGTATAATTTTGAAATGTATTTTAGATCTAGTACAAATTTTAATGAATATTCGTTTATCTATAAGATAATTATTTTTCACTATTTTTTGAAAATTTTAAAAATGTTGAAAAGACTCCTAAAAGATTATAAACCATCAAAAAAGTTCAATAAAGCCTGACATACACAGAAAGATATGGAGACATACATAAGCACATAAAAATATGGAGCCATACAAGCATAGACAGACAGACGCCGACAAAATTTTATGATTTTCTAATTATGTGAGTTGTTAAACGCAAAAATTCTTTTGAAACTATAAATTGAAATTTTGGACGATTATATTACACTCTCATGAATAAAATCGTCAAAATCAATTCTAATCCTTGAGGATTTTTATTGATGACAAATAAAAACTTCAGATGATTTCCTAATAAAAATGTCAACTTTTTAAAAACAACTCAAGGAAAGAAGTTTTTATTCAATGAAGAGATTTCTTTTTCCTTTCTTTTTTTATGTTTTAATGTAATACATAAACTTCTTTTTTTAATTTGTAACCAGAGGCTTCATACACGTTCGTTCCCAACATACACGGCGACCGGGCTCCCATCGCTGAGCTTAGCAAGCCTCAATGCCCATCCCTAGTGAACCAACCGCCATCACCATGACCAACCCATTTACCAGGTGTATACATATGAAACCGGTATTTTTTCAAGAAAAAAACACATTTATTTCAAGAGAATGATAACAAATATTTTATTCAAAGTATGCG
>NC_046662.1:61261718-61267426 GCF_010883055.1 Belonocnema kinseyi | reverse complement strand
ATGTCATATGAAACTTGAAATGTTTGGTATTGGATATTGTTGACAGATGACAATACGCCAATTAGCACAAATGGTAAGTTCCGACATTGCCTACAAGTGTGCTTACTGGCCGCTAGATGGCAATACCGGTTTCATATGTATACACCTGGTAAGCGACTACACGACACCTGGAACAGCAATTCAACCATAGGTTCAGCACTTTACCCTATTTCCTGTCGCGCAAATCAGGTGACAACGCGAAGGTGAGCTTTCCGGAGACTCGACGAGAGCCGCGGTAATAGAAAGCATCTGCCGCACATCTACAATACTTGTACATGTGCAACCCCTATCAATAAGTGCAGCTATGGTAGTGGCAGTACCCACAAGAATCGCAAAGAACAGGAGCAGCCATACTTGCCATTCTCTAACTTTTCTTACAAATTCGTATAAGATTCCCGCAACGAAGAGGCGCACTCGTCTTTATTTAAATCGTAGACATACATGTTAACTGACAGGAGCATCTGTATTTATCATTTATCATCACTTCCGACTTTATCGTGATTCAGAAAATGACTGTTTAAAATGACCAAAAGAAAAATTGCATAAAGTCGCACCCAACAGGTGCACATGTGAATGCCATTTTACTTGATATAAACTCTAACCTATAGGCGCACCTCTGGTTACCATTTATCATAGTGAAACATTACCGTTCCTGTAGCGGGATTGTGTACGGTCTTCAAAATTACAAGTACGAAAATATATTGAATCACATGGAGCATTCCGTTTAGTGATCCTGAGTTTTAAACCCAATCTCTAATGAGATATTAGGAATCACGATTTTTCATCATTATTCCCGTGATGCAATGGGTGATTCTGCTCAGCAGAATCACCGTTTCCCTACTTGAATCTACTTTAAATGAACGTACACAAAATCTCCTAATGAGATACGACAATTTCCTTTGTGTAATTTTAAATATCAGATTAGTATTTTGCCCTTAACAAAAAGAGATTTCAAACGAAGCTATTAACTAAAAAGCATTCTCCTTTTGAGCACTGGATTTTAATCATTTATACATATAAAAAAATGTACAGTGCTCGAGAATTTGTCAAAAAAAAAGAAAAATATATTCTTAATGAGCCTTGATCATATTAAGAAAGGACAGAAATACCAAGCAAACGCAACATTTCATTCACAGGCATTTAAATCTAACATGAATGAATTTAAAGGGCAGTATCTCTTACTATGAAATGTCGACCCTTATTTAGTATTGAGCAAGAAATACTGAGAAGTAAACACGACGTGACGCGCTGGATCTTACAGCTGACGAACGCGTGGTACGAGAAATCAATAATTAAATATATGTGCCTCTGTCCGCGCAGGACAAGGTACACTCTTACGTGCAGTTCGCCTATATCGCGATTGAGTAACTATGTAATCTCCTCTTTCTCGAGAGTGAGATTCTATTAGATTAAACGTCTTTTAATCTCATTTCGCATTAAAGGATTTAACTAGGTAACGCGCATATATTATTCGGAAACCTAACCGGATTGCACAAAGGGAGAACCGCGATCCTTCCCTTGGAGCTTGGTGCTCTGCTGACGCAGCGGTAGAAAGACCACTTTCTTGTCGAGAGCGGCTATTTAAAAGCTCAGCCCTCTGGAAGTCGGGTGGGTCCCAACGCCGGTGTCCCCTGTGCTACCTGTGCTACCCCGTTCTCTTCGGTGGATAGGGGGAGGTTGTGGGAGGCAATTAAAGATATGGAAATGAAGAGGAGCCTCATCGAGAGGGTAAAAAAGTTATACGAGGGGACGAAAGATAGGGTGAGAGGTGGGGAGGGAATCTCTGAGGGATTCTGGATGGATGGGCGGTTGAGACAAAGGTGCTTAGCCCAACGCTTTTTGCAATTTTGATCGCGGATATGGAAAGTAAACTAGCGCTTGGAGTGGTAGAAGGAGTTAGGATAGGAAAAGTCAAGATATGTTCACTCGCATATGCGGATGACATAGTGCTGCTAGCCAAGAGCGAAGAGGCTTTAAAGGAGATTATGAAAAAGTTGAGAAGATAGTTGGACGAAAATGGGTTAAACCTGTCTTTCCTTCCAGGCCTTAGAAAAGTGTGCCAAAGCTCAATCTAACCAGATCATTCTTTCGAGTGTTATCGTTCTTACAGGATACAAAAGACTACTGAGAGACAAATACCTTCGTGAAAATAATTTTTGTTGTAGTCTCAAAGAGTCTCAGAACGTAAAGTTTTAATGAAAACCGACAAAGTCAAATTTAACATAAAACTACTACCCTCATATTAGGATAAGAATGTAAAAGTACCCAAAATGTGCTGTCACGCACCTGTCCCAAACTACAAAATGAAAATGTTCTAAATAATATAAAATCACTTTCTAAATATTTGAGATTTACAGGTATCACTTATATTGAGATAAAATATAAAAATTAAAAGTGAGATTCTACATTTTACAGCTTAAAATTTTTAAAAGTCTGCTTATAAGTTTTTTGTTTGTTCGCGCTGCATGGTTATTTGGGATTTTATTCATTCAGGATTTTTCTATTTTTTGTCTCATCACTGGCGCATATCCTGTCACGTAACATTTAGTAACGTGTAACAATTTCTATCCCACACAAATACATGTCTCGATTTCATAGTTTCATACATTCATACCCTCTCGGGTTGTCATTCATTAAAAAATATCTTTTAGGAACTTTGGGAATTTTTCGTCTTCTAAATTCTGGTTTTGGCAAGTGGTTAACTTTTTCGCAATTAGCGACTTTCATGCAAAATTACAAGCAGAACTTGCAAACAAATATTAGAGGATGATTAGCACTGAAATAAGTAATAGAAAAATATTAAAAGAATTAATATAAGAAAAGGGAAATTACAAAGGAACGATTCATATTACACCTCCCGAAACCTCATATGGAAAAAGGCAGAAATAATTATTCTCCACAAATAAACTTTGCACATAAAAAACCTGTACAATATCTTAATATCTTTTAAATTCGCCTAAAATTTAATTAAAATCCTTGATACCTTTCGGAATATGTTGACAACAACTTGAAAGTAAAATTAATTTACTTTAATCCCAGAAGTTTCCTATAAATCTTTTGAAATTTGTAAAATCTCATGTTGTTAAGCATACCAACTAACTTAAAAAATGTAATCTTCTTTTTGTTGTCGCAAACTTAAATTATCAATTTGAGTGTTTGCCTAATGGTGACCCTATACCCGTTGTTCCTCGTAGCGGATCTTCTTCTTCTTCTTCTCAAATAAATCATTCACATGAGAGTCTGTTTCTCCTGCCAAAACTCCTCTTCGTGAAAAGTCCGCGTCTCATTCTGCAGGGACTTGCCGTCTTTTCGTGTCTATATTCCTCTATAAGGCTTCCTTCTCCTGACGGAAATGGATGTGGGCTTGAAAAGCTTAGATTGATTCGTCTTATATCCTATTTGAATAAGGACGTGATATTTGAACTAAAAAGATATACTTTTCCTGACGATAAATCAATTAAAATAAAAGCAGGACGTTAAAGCTATGGGGGTGTGCCAACCAAAGGACAAATTGTATTATCAACATCCGATGGTGACCTCTTTGCCATATTGGAGACTTATGATGTTCTAGCTGCAATTTATAAATATATAAAGCGTGAATTAAGATGTGTGAAAATAAATATGGAAAGCAACACTATTACCGAATTAAAGCGTACAGAAATTACTAAATATCCAGTAGGTTCCCACCGCACAATCATAAATAATTTTAATATAAAGTATTTATAAACCATTTATGAACAACGATTATCTACACTATTCATTGAATTAAGATATGATACATGTAACTAGTAATTGCATAATAAATCAATATCTTATAGTTCTTGAGTCTTCAATCTTTCTTCAATGAAACAGTCAACCAAATCCAACCTCTTACTCTTTCCTTGTTCTATCTCCGTCTTTTATATACTACTAGAGACCAACATATTTTAACACTAATTTAAACGTCCTTATCATGGATTATTTATAGGAAAACTGTTAATGTGAAAAATTAATAAAAAGTATTTAATTTATCTATTTAAAAAATAGATTTAAAAATACGAGAAGAGTTCATTATAAACAATAATCTGCAATTCGGTAGTTATAACAAATCAATTAATAGGAAAAATT
Organism: Belonocnema kinseyi; assembly: GCF_010883055.1. NCBI lineage: Eukaryota > Metazoa > Arthropoda > Insecta > Hymenoptera > Cynipidae > Belonocnema > Belonocnema kinseyi. The sequence goes on along the minus strand of NC_046662.1, from coordinate 61,263,280 downwards.
TTGTTTTACAGTTTCATAAGTGCTATTGACATAGCTGTTAAAAATGTTTTAACATAAACCGCGTCATTGAAAATATAACAGTGGATTCTGTGAATAAGAGATACGAGCACACCGAAGTCATCTCTGAAGAAATTTGTGCAAGCGAATATAAATTGTAAGAAATTTGGAAGTGTAAATATGAAAGCTTGAAAAAGTCGAGCGCTGTACTACAAGGTTTCATCAGCCACTAAAATCAATTAGAGAATTGTTGGTCATGGGATTGTTTAAAAAAATTATCTTTTTCAAATTTAATAGCTTCGTTTCTCTCCTTCTTAATAAATAATATCTCAATGAATTATCTTTTTCTTTAACTTCTTTCATGCTAAAGTATTGAAACATAATCCGAATTGAAATTATGACCGCATGTGTAATTTTATATTTTGTTAGGAATTAGTGATATCTACAGTGGGTCCCATATTTATAGGGCCACCCCATTTTTTAAGGATAATTTTTTTTCTATTGAAACAAAATGCACCAAATATTTTCAGTGGATAAATGAGTCGAATTAACGATTTTTCCTAAAATATAGAGCACGCAATTCCATTCGTTCATTTATTTGGACATTTTTTCGAAAAAGTAGGTGACCCAAATTAATAGGGCCACTAAAAAAAACTTCAATTTTTTTGAAGAATAATAAATAATTCGTAAAATAATGCAATTTAAAATATATAATATTAAAGTTTTACTTCTTACATGCCATAAACATATACATATGTATGTATAAAAACTAAATATTGTGCGTGAATTCCCAAAGTAATTTACAGTTGTGTTTTTCTTTTAATTTAAAATTTTCCCGAGGATTTTTCACATACATACTTTCCCACATACATTCCTTTTGGGGATTATCGATGTATTTTTCCTATTTTAAAAGTGTATATTCGCACAATATGTTCGAAATAAATATTTCTTCTATTTTTATTGCGGGGATCCCCGTAAGTAGCGGGAGTTCCCGGGTTTTTCTCGCTTTACCTGGCATGCACATATGTATACTCCTGGCATAAATAGGCTTCCGAATGCATTTTTGGCTAGTTAAATTGTGCTTGTGCGTCAATAATATTCGATGTAACAAAACAAATATGGGAAGAGGGAAAGCATTGTCTGCAGAAGAAAAGGCGTCAATTGATGCGTATGAAAAATGTGGGAAATCACAACGTGAAATAGCGAAGCTTATAAACCGATCGAGAAATGTTATTTACCTGTATATAAAGAATAGAAGTAATCAAACAGTGAAGACGAAACGTGGACCACGGCCAAAGCTCTCAGATCGTGACAAACGAAAAATAGCCGCCGCCGCCGCCTCGCAAACAACTAAGGGGTGCAGAAGAATAAAAAATGATGTGGCTCCTCAAGTGTCCAAAAGTACAGTGCATCGAGTATTGAAGGATTCCCCTAATTTAATATGTTAAAAAATGCAAAAAGCTCCTAAACTGAAACCTCATCATATGCAGACACGCTACAATTTTGCAGAAGAGAAGCTGCATTGGACGCACGAATGGTCAAAGGTACATACTTAGACAGTGCAT
>NC_046662.1:61252024-61261618 GCF_010883055.1 Belonocnema kinseyi | reverse complement strand
AATCTTTTTATATGTACGTATTTTGTTGAATAAATTGAATTCTTTCGGAAAAATTGAATTTTTTTTTTAGCGGCCCTAATAATTTGGGACACCGATTTTTTCCAAAAAATGTCCAAATAAATGAACGAATGGAATTGCGAGCTCTATATTTTAGGAACAATCGTTAACTCGACTCATTTATTCACTACAAAAATTTGGTGCAGTTTGTTCCAATAGAAAAAAAATTATCCTTAAAAAATGGGCTGGCCCTATAAATATGGGACACACTGTTGGACTTTCAAGAAAATTATTCTCATCTTTATCTTTCCTTCTTCTATATGCTCTAGGTGTCTTTCCTATATAAACTGCTACTCGATATTTAAATAACACATTGTTTTTCTAGCTTTATCTTGAACGGAACTTTAAGTAATTATAGTGTGTAAACCTACTAAAATCAATTAGAGACTCGTTGGTGATAGGATTGTTTAAAAAATGATCTAGATTTGATAATTCAGCCCAGAATTGTTATTCCATTTTTGTTTAGAAATTATTCTATTTTCGAAATCGCTATCTCTGGATTTGATTTCCAAACTGGCAGTTGAGCAGCCTTTAAAATTCATTCTAATTCATTTTTATGATATAGGTGTATCAAAAAGATATCTCGAGGTAATTTAACTTGCCTGAATTCTAAATAATAAAATATTCAAACATTTTTTTGTATTTTAGAAAATGGTTCCCCTGGGCTTCATCTCAAAATGTAATTCAAAAGTGTAATTCAAATATACTCGGCCTAAAATAGTATAATATGTCTAGATTTATTTCTGATACAATCTTATCACTAACGAGTCTTTAATTTATTTTAGTGGTTGATCAAACCAAATTTTGAGATGAGGTCCTGACAAAACATTCTCTAAAGTAAAAAAATCTCAAAAGACTTCATTAATTAAAATTCAGGCAAGTTAAATTGCTTCGAGATATCTTTTTGATACACCTATACCATCATATTAAATTATAATTAATTTTAGGGAATAATGAAATACCATTTTGGAAACCAGATCCAGAGATAGCGATTTCGAAAATAGAATAATTTATAAACAAAAATGGAATAACAATTCTGGGCTAAATTATCTTGTCTAGATAAATTTTATAAACAATCCTATCACCAACGAGTCTCTAATTTATTTTAATAGTTAATCAAACAAAATTTTAGGATGAGGTCCAGAGAAAACGTTTTCTAAAATAGAAGAAAATCCCTAAATATTTTATTAATTAACAAGTAGGCAAGTTAAATTACCTGGAGATATCTTTTTGATACACCTGTATCATCAGAATGACTCAGAATTAATTTTAGGCTGATCAATCCCTAGTCTTGGGATAAGGTCCTAGAGATAACGGCACGGTATGCCAATAACGTTCATTCAAATGAACCAGCTGAAATGCACCAAATTGATCTGCATTTTCTGATGTTAATCTATCTATGATCGATCTGTGAAAAAAAACAATGGAAAACAGTTATTAATTTCAGAAATAATGTGTTACTTATTAAAGTTATTAATAAGTAATGATTGTTAAATTATTAGCAACTAATTATTATTCAAATTATTACAGCTGACACTGTCAGTAATAAAGATACAAAACCACAAAACATTTCTTAGGTAAAGAATAATCAATCGAAAGTATAATAGTATAATAAAATTTACCTTTTTACCGAAATCGCTGTAAGTTATTGTAGGTAATGTCGATTAAAAATGTTTTCATGTAATATTTTATTCTCTTTATTCAAGTCAAATCCTGTTGCTTGGAAATAATTTCAGCTAGTGTCATAGACAGGAGGTTTTAGAATTAATTTACATCCCATTGAGGCATTGTAATATTAAAAAATTCTAACTTTTCCGAACATTTTAAAGATAATCAGAAGGAATTATTGAAAAATGGAAACAGGCTAGATCACGTTTATAATTTTAGAATAGGGCCTTCTTCTTGTTTTAATAGAGTTAAACATGTTTATTAATTGAAGATACAAATATACCTACAATGATTATTTATCATTTTAATTTATTAACAGATATAGTTTCCTAACTGTTAATTAAATATAAGTTAACTGTCTTACGTAAATTAGTATTTTAAATTAATGAGTATCTACTGTAGGATCATTATCTATTGTAGGGTGATCTCCCCTACTATAGATGAACCCTAATTAGTTTAAATATTTCTCTAAGCTACTGGTGATCTTTTACTTTCGAATTAGGAAAAATAATGACTAATCGAATTCCTCATTTTTTACCGATCTCTCTTTTACCCTGGAAAAAAGCTATAGAACTTTAATAAAGTTCTTTAGGCATTCGATTTTTAATTTTTCGAGATGATGTTTTTTCGATGCAAATAATTTTTATAAGTTTCAATAAGTATTTGAAAGTCCAATATTTTTCATAAGCTTGATTAGTCGTCCCAAATTTTCTAGACGACCACTCCATCCACTTTTTCCACTACCACATTTATTCGGGACGGCTATATACATCAGCTTTAATGTATAGCTCATTAAACAATTACAATTTTAGGATTGTAAGCAATTGTCATTTACCTTAAATATCTGCGATCAATCAGAAAGAAATATTTTTAAAACGTAAACAGAATAGGTCACGTTTATAATTTCAAAATACGGACGTGCAATTTTTCAAGAAGTTAAAAATGTTACAATATCAAGTTATTTTATTCAATTTTTATGTTTTTCACTTTTCCCATTTAATCATATTTTTTATTACTATATGTGGTTCTACATAAGTTTATATATTTTTACTAAGTAATTAGCTGTTTTTCACTTTGAAATTAGGGAATATTTTGAGAAATCGAATTAGTTATTTTTTACTGATCTAAAGTATTATTTGCATACGAAAAAAATGTACGATTCAAATAAACTTATTCTTTAAGGACCCATTTCGTAATTATTTAATCTAATACATATTCAAGGCAAATCGTTTCTACACAATTTTCTAAATAATTATTATTATCTATAAAAAATTTTTAAAATGTCTGAAAGTCGAAAAAAGAATTCTGCCGAGAAGCAGAGCACGAGAATGAAATTTTTTTGTATTAACTTTATACAAAAAATCAGAAAAAAATATTTTGAATATCAAAGTGGACTAGGTCACGTTAAATATTACTCACTATGCCCTTCTCATTGTTTATTATCCCCTCAAATCAAAATTGTAAAATTTAAGTAATTACTCCTCAAATTTTACAGGTTCGATTAGTGAAAAATATGTCGTTTAAGGTTAGATGACAATCACTATTTATAGTATTCGATATATTTTCTAATTCAACAGTTGAAAGAAATAAATTTGTTGATTTAAATAAATAAATTTGTTCATGGCTGTATTTAAGATTTTAAAAAATACAAAATTTTAATAAAATTACGATGTGGTGTAACATTCTCTGTTCTATTTAAATAAGCAGTTCATATGGAGAAATAATAAACGTGATGCAGTTTTTCTCCGATTTAAAAATATTATCTACTTACGGCACTAAGATAACCACACAGGTATACATACAAATATGCAAAAATACGGGTAGACAAACTCAGACAAAATTTAATAATTTTCGAATTCTGTGAGTGCCGAAACGTAAAGATCCGTTAAAAACTTAGAAATCAAAGATCTGGACGGTTACACTCGTATTACACTTTTGTGAACGAAAATATTAAAATCTGTTCTAGTCGTTAAGAGTTTTTCTTTAACAAAATTGTCATAGATATTGAAGCAAGAGAAATATCAGATTTCTTCTTAAAAATAGCAATTTCTAACAAAAACTCATGGAAAGAGGTTTTCATTTGATTACAGAGGCCCACAAAAAAGTGGTCTGTATTTTTCATGTGACTTAGCTACCCTTATGGATTTTGAGCCGCTGAATCCGAATCCGGTCACAGAATTTCCCCTAGACCCCACAATTTTGCTCTTGTCTAGGGAGAAATTTTAAAATCTTGAAAGTTTCCGGCCTGCTGGTACTGATGTATATCAGAATGAACAAGACTCTAATATTTGACCGGCCATTGCAGGGCGAAGAATTTTCATTCATACAGCACTGACTTCCATCGCGTGGGCTGCGTCTTTGCGCGCGTGCGCCTCAGTGCCAGATTTACGTTTGACTCCGCCTTAGGCTACCCAATAGAAAAGCTGCCTTTTGTCAATGCTAATTTCCCGAACATGCAATGCACTATGTAAAAAAAAAGGTTACGTGAACACGTAAAAAATTACAACATTGTAAGGATACTTATATTATAACTTTATTAACTTGTTAAAATAATTTTAACAGTACATTCGTAATATACACTAAGATGTATACATTCTGCCATCGAATTAAAGTTGGGTGCAAAAATATAAACAATTCGTATCTTTTAATATAGATTATCTTCTGATATAAGATGTTACGTAATTTATTATGTATATTATAATTTTTAATTCCTAAAGCTAAAAAAATTTTGCTTCTACAGTGCTGCCCCGAAAAAGTTGCCGCCCTTGGCTCTAGCCTTTCTAGCCTCTATATGGAATACGGCACTGGGGCGCCTACTTATCACGGTCAGTGGAAAAGTTTACGAGTGGGGACTACTTCCCTCCGAGGATTCAGATGCGACGAGTCCCACTGTAATTAATCATTTATCTTAAACGTTGACGACATATTACTCTCATGTAACCTCTACTTAAGGAAAAGAATAATCATTAGTTACAGTGTTAGCCACATTATTCTGTACAACACTTATCAGTTTCCCTTCTTCGAAAAAATGATGAGCATTTACACTCGGATTTTCACCTTGACAATCATCTTTAATTCTATTGGTGAATGTACTATTATAATAATATATCTATAACTTTTTTAATATTCTGTCACAAGTTCCTTTTTTTCATTCTTCCTTTTTATCTAAAGAAATTAATAAATTATTCCTCGATATTTTGGCCATTCAATCTATTCTTTCGTATTTGCAATAAGCATTGATTTATTAATTTTTACATTCTCGTAAGAATCAGAAGAAATTAGTTTAGTGTGAAAATTATCGCATAGTTCTGAAAATTTACACGTTTGCGAACCCTCTGAATCCGAAAAAACAGGTTTTACAATGTTATCTATATGTATATATGTCGTTATAAAAAATCTCTTTTTAGGAACTATATAGGAATATATGTAGGAAATTAAATCAGAAAATCTAGAGGAAACTTTCTAGGAAATTATATAGGAAACTATATAGGAAACCATATGGAATACTATATAGTAATTGTATAGTGCCCTAAATAGATTCCTATAAGTTATTTTATGCCCTTTACTATTGTTTAACATTCAGCTTCAACATTGAAAATTTCAATCATTTACAATTCTGAAATAAATTTCTATCTATCTTTGAGATAAATGAGTTTTAATCTTTAAAAATTCTTTTCGTTTTTCCCATAATGTTTCGTGAAAAAAAAAGAAGTTCGTAGGCCTTTCTAAATGGTAAAATTTCTTCTATGCACACTTCATAGTTTTTCTAAAATATGGAATTTTTTATTATTTTAAAAACGTTAACACGATAATAACAAAAAATATTCGTTTCGAAAAGGTCGATTTGAACTACATTTAAAGTTTTTTTTTATAAATAATGTTAGTTTAGCATTTTTCATTCTAATTTTTTAATTTTACAAATTTATTTCATATATTTTGTCACGTAACCTTCTCTAATGTGTAAAATTCATACCCACCAAAAATACAACCCTTGCTTTTTCAGTTTAATATATTCATATCCTCTAGGGTTACCATCCATTAAAAATGTCTTTTAGGCTGTTTGAAAAAATGTTGTTTTCATAAATCTTGTTTTTGAAAATGTTAAAATTTTTCGCAATCACCGACTTTCATGCAAAATTACAAGCAGAATTTGGGAACAAATATTAAGGAAAGATTAGCATGGAAATAAATAATACAGAAATAATATTTTTTTTAGTTTATTTTACACTACTCATAATCTCATATAGAGTTGCTCGAAAAAAGTCCCTTGCTACCTGTTGCAGATTTAAGTTCGCAATTTGAGTGTTTACCGAATGGCGACTCTATTCCCGGTGTTCCTCGTCGTGGGCTATCTTCTTCTTCTGTAAGAAATCATTCGCCTGAGTGGTCTCTTACTCCTGCCGAACCTTCTCTTCGTGCCAGGTCCAGGTCTCGTTCTGCAGGAATTCATCCTTCGTCCAGATGTATTGCTCCACCTGTGATGTTTTGTTCTCCTGACGATAATGAATTTTCACTGAAAAACTTACATTCATACGGCTTATATCCTATTTTAGTTCACAACAGCTTTCATTAGAATTTTATAAATACATTTTTCCCGCCGAGAATTCAATTAGAATAAAAACAGGATTGAATAAGTATGTACCTCTGCCAACCAGAGAATATATTGTATTATCAAGGCCCAATGGTGACGTCTTTGCCATTTTGGAAACTATGAATGTTCTTGCTGGAATATACAAATATATTGATTGTAAGTTAAAGCGTGTGAAAATAAACATAAAAAGCCACATAGTTACCCAAATGAGCCGTGATGAAATAAATGAAACTCCAGTAGGTAGTCGCCGCTCAATCGTACAGAGTTTTAAAGTTATGAATATGAACCCTGGAACAAAGAATGAACGCACACACCATTAATTGAAATAAGAAAACGTAGAAATAATAAATGTATTATTTGTGAGCCAAAGCCGGGCCAAATTGTAGAGAACCAGTCCGTTATTCTTAATAGTATAAAGAGCATTCCAGAATTTTTTCGTCGTGGTCAGAGCGACTCTGATTTTAAGGCCAGTCTGACTTTCATAAGAAAGCCAGACACACTATTAGGGATAATCGAGTTATCCTTTCGGGTTGGTCAATAAGATCATCTGTTTTTGACTCATTACGGCCATTCACGGAAGAGCGAATTACCCGTCGTGGAGAGCCAGCCTGATTAGTTACCGTTGGCGTGTTCATTTACATTGATTGAATGTGTGAGTCGAATTCTCACAACAAATAATAAATGTAAAGTGCATAAAAATATTCGGAATTATTTTAAATCCATATTTAATTTTTTTTAATATTCCTTTCTTTAAAATTAAAATCGATCATTTATTTTTAAGGAAAAAATCTAAAAATAATTTAAATTTTACTTTATAATTCTTTCCTGGGATCAAAGAATTGTTTTTAATAACTTTACTCTGAGCATTTGCTGTATACAATTGCTTTTTCCATTTAGAAATTTAAAATAAGCGCGCCAATCTTAACGAATCCGGTTTTCGACGCGATGCATGCAGTGTGAAAAGATACGAGAGTTGGCAGCAACGTAGTTCAGAGCATTTTCAGAGTGAGTGAATGTCATTCAGCCTTTCAACGTCAAATTTTCTGTTTATTAAACTTGAACATATTTGTAATAATTTTAAACTGCTTTCTATGTTTCGTTAATGTGTGGAAAGTGAATTAAGCTAATTCTTTTGAATTTTCAACGTCACATTTGATGCTTCCAAAGGATTAAACATAAAGACGCAACTGGATGCTCAGTTATCAACTTCTTATCATCGTTTTAGTTCGAACTGAAAACGTGCCTAAAATTTCAGCATCCTTTGACGATGCAGAAAGTAACGAGATATGGGATATTGATTGCTGAATTCACTCTCAAGTTTAAAATCTTACAATTCAGAGCAGTACAGTGACGCCGCACCGTGGACTCAGCCTTTCGTGTTCTAAATATATTGTCACTTTGCACTGTTTTTGCCTATCAAATTATATCCCATACACCTCGCTATCCATAAAGAATAAATAATGTTTTTAGCATTTTTGTATTTCATGTCAATTTTCAGGTTTTATATGTTCCACTTAATTTTATAATATTCAGTCTCTTATAAGAAGAAGCCTGGCAAAAGTAGGAAAAGGACAACAATTATAGAAAATGTAGGATCATCAAATCAACCCGCTAGGATGGGCATGTTGATTATCTGAGGAGATCAAGTCGACTATGTGAGATGATCAAATGGACCCTCTATGTTGAGCGAATCAACCCTTTGTTATGACCAATTCCGCCCTATGTGATGATCAGTTCGACTCTATGTGAAGTTCGAATCGAACGTGCACTGCAATTTTTGTGCAATAATTTTATACACCAAAATGACAGCAGAAAAAATTCAATTCAATATTGCATTTCCAAACTACTTATTTTTCGACACATTAGAGCCAATTATATAACAAACGGGTAAAAGCGAGAAAGGGGGAAAGAGTAAAGCAAAATGAACCTCTTACTCTTTCCTTATTCTTTTTCTATCTAGGGACTACTAGGGACAAATATGTTTCGAGGGCCATTTAAATTTCTCTATAATGAATTATTCATAGGACAACTACCGGTATAAATAACTAAAATAGTTGCTAATTAGGTTGCTTATGGGATTTAGTTTACTATTATTATTTTTTTATCATAACAAGTTTTTTTTAAATTATTTTTAATGGGATTTAAAAGGGTTTGAAATATTTGAGGGTATTGTAAAAGATTCGCAGGTATTTTTCCGATAACTTTTTGGATTTATTTAAATAGTTCATAGGAATTTCAAAGAATTCAAATTATTTTGGGGTGTGTTAAGAGATTCCAATGCATTTTAAAGCGATTTGAATTATAATCGAAAATTTCCTAATAATATTTAATAGTAGTTAAAATCTTCCTTAATCAATAAATAAAAATTAAAAACGCGTTTTTATATCTAGTACATATTATGGAAAATGGATGCGATGTAAACAATCTCCATCAGCCTTTCAAATAAATATGTAACGTCAATACAATTATAAGTTCTTATTTCAATTACAGTATACCTAATTTCCACTAGAAAGCTCCTTTTGAAAAAATTTTTTTTTTTAATTTACTTGTTTAGAAAGTCCCCTCTGCGTGAGGAATAACCCATGTAAGAACAACTTAACTTTAAACCATAGTATCAGGTTAGCCCTTAGGATGTGCATTGGAATGTTCACGGAACGTCGGCAAAATTCGTAATTTTGCATATGCGATTGAAAACCGAAAGACCTCCTTTTTTATCATAATAAATCATAGTAAAGAAATGTAATCTATTATTAGAGTTAAAATATTACACGCTAATAAAAACTGTGAAATTTCACTAGCAATTGTTAGGTTTCAGAAATTTCGATTCAAATAAGCATTAAAGCATCTTTTGAGTATGGAAAAAGCTATAAAATTCTAGTAAATTTCTTTAAGGACTCAATTTATAATTATTTAAACTGATTCTTATTTATGAAGAAAATGTTATAAAAACTTAGATTTGCACAGTTCATAAATTTAATAAAATAACGCAATAATTTAATATTTCTAATCATATTGAAATAAGTAGGTAATGGCGTTTGTCTCCGATTTAAAAACATTACCTTCTCATTGTTTGATCAAATTGAACAAAAAGTTCATTTTCAAATTTCGAAAATGTTCTAAATTTTTTATTTTTTCGGAAACTCCTCGTTCACGTATGTAACCTTTTTTTTGGAACATTAATAAAGTTTATCAAAGACTGACTTTATTGCACCACTCCTCTTAAAGTTAACGTTGTCACGCCATCTAGGGAAACGCACAGACACTCAGGCATACACACA
>NC_046662.1:61240271-61251924 GCF_010883055.1 Belonocnema kinseyi | reverse complement strand
AGCTTTTTTTCAATTCCAGAATTTATCGAATTTTGTACCTGAACTTTATCGGATTTAATATTCAACATTTACGAGCACGCTGACTGACGAAACGTAATTATCTCAAAATCATAAATTAGGTGCCTATAATATTTTATATAAGGACTATAGAAGAGGACATATTACTCGAATATAACTTGTAATGAAGAAAAAGAATAATCCTTAGCTGCAGTTTTAAGCACATTATTCTTCAATATATATTCATCAGTTTCCCTGTTTCTTCGAAAAAATGATGAGCGTTTATACTCTAGTCTTCACCTTGGCAATTATCATTGATTCTATTGGTGAATATAATATTGTAACAATATATTTCTAATTTTTTAAATTCTTAAGCACTGCGTTACTAACAATTTGGCTGACGTAATAAGTTCAGCTAGCTCACTCAAAAAATTCATTTTTTAAATCTTCCTTTTTATCTAAAGAAATTAATTAATTATTGCGCGATATTTGTACCATCTTAACCTACTTCTTTGTAGTCGGGCTGAATATTGATTTATTGATTTGAACGATTAAAAAAATATATTTTTTTGAAAAAGGTCGATCTGAAGCAGATTTGTAGATGTTTTGTGGATCAATAATTTCATTAATCAACATTTTTTCGCATTTTATGTCAGTTTTCTGGAAAATGGAACTTTTTATTTTCCTAAAAGATTTTTTGATGGAAAATCTGATCATTTTTTCGAAATTTACCGTTCTTACATAATACGACAGGCTACAGACGGACAAATAGCTTTTAGTCTCAGTGCGTTAAGTTTTGACGAAAACTTATAAAGTCAAGTTAGATTTAAAACTAATACCTCCATATTGAATATTAAAAATCGCCTGCCAGACGCCTGTTCCAGCCGCCTATCACGCAACCTTTAGTAAAAATTAATATGCATATCCACCACAAATACATTTCTTGATTTTTCGGTTTCATATATTCATACTCTCTAGGGTTACCATTCATTAAAAAATTTCCTTTAGACAGTTTGATCATTTTTCTTTTTTGAGAATCTGGTTTTCTAAAATGGTCAACTTTTTCACAATATATTTACACTACGCATAACCTCATATAGAATTAAACAAAAATAGTGACTCTACACAAATAAACGTTATACATAAAAAATGTGTAAATTCTCATAATATTTTTTAAATCGACTTAAAATTTCATTATTATCCCTTGGCACCTTCGTTTCTATGTTTATATCTAATTAAATCTTCCAGATCTGTTTGCTAGAAATCTTTTGAAATTTGTAAAATCTCATCACTGGTGGAAATACCAACTTACTTTAAAAGATGTAATCATCTTTTATTGTTGCAGATTTAAGTTCACAGTTTGAGCGTTCACATAATGGCGACTCCGTTATTGATGTTCCTCGCACCGGGCCTTCTTCTTCAACTTCTTCTGAAAGAAATCATTTATCCGAAAGATCTCTTCCTCCTGTGGAGCCTTCTCTACGGGCAAGGTCCAGGTCTCCTCCTGCAGGCGATTTTCCTCCTTCCATGTCTATAGCTCCACCTACAAGGCTTCCTGCTCCTTACGGAAATGGATGTGGGCTTGAAAAGCTTAGATTTATTCGGCTCACACCCTATTCGAATATGAACATGATATTCGAAATTAAAAGATACACTTTTCCTGGTGATAAATCTATTAAAATAAAAACAGGACGTAATAGCTATGGACCAGTACCAACCGAAGAACAAATTGTATTGTCAACATCCGATGGTGACGTCTTAGCCATATTGGAGACTTATAATGTTCTGGCTGCAATTTATAAATATATAAATCGTGAAATAAAGCGTGTGAAAATTAATATGGAAAGCCAAACTATTACCGCATTAAGCCGAAAAGAAATAAATGAATATCCAGTAGGTTCCCGCCGCACAATCATGAGGAGTTTTAGAGTACTGCATATATAAACCCTTGCGTAAACAACGATTGGAACACAATTAATTAAGTTTAAAAAATGTAAAACACAAAAATATATTATTTGCGATCCGTAGAAGAATCCAAATCTTACATCTAACTAGTAAAAACATTATAAATCAATTTTTTTTGGTTCCCAAGGCTTCAATCTTTCGTCAATAAAAGCGTCAACCAAAAACAATCTCTTTTCTTTTTCTTTCTCCGTCTTTGTTATACAACTATGGAACAATATATTTCGAGGTCAATTTAAAACTCAACATGGATTATTTATAGGAAAGCTACCGGCATAAATAATAAAACTTCATGGTAATCAAAATAACAAAATACCTGAAAATAAAAAATATATACACATTTATGAAGAAGGTAATTTAGTCTAATTCTCCATTTCATTGGTGCGAAAATGATTTTTACTGTAAAACATTCTTTTCAAAATTAATTTTGAAAAAAATATGATTTTTCTCAACTTTTTATAGGCAATCGGAACGCTATATATTTTAAATGTTAACAGGCTAGGTCACTTTATCTTTTTGCAATAGGGGCTTCTTATTGTTATAATAGTGTTAAGAATATTGCACTATCGAGTTATTTCATAGATTTTTATGTTTTTAACTTTTCCCAATTTTATAACCTTTTTTTAATGGGACCCGGTCGATACTACACATATCGGATCTACACATGATGAACTCTGCACTTTAAGTGTACACAATAAACCCTACAGATTTAAGTCTACACATGCAAATCTCCACAGTTAGCGCTCCAACTTTACATAAACGAATGTCCTCGGGACTGTACACATTAACTGCACATATTAGAGTGTACCCGAAAAGACGTTGAACATTCAACCCTGCACACTCACCTCTAAAATTTCAAAGCTTAAGCATTAAACTATACCGTTAAACTTTCCACGTTAAACTCGGCACATTTTACTCTTACACGCTATATACTAATACATAGTATCTATTCAGAGGTCTGTACGACATTTAAAGACATTCAAGCATATTTAAAGGACATTTTCAGAAAATATCAAAGGCACTTCTGGGCTCCTTTAGGACACCAAGTTTCAGGCTGTTTAATAAAAACCCAAAAAAGATCACGCCGTAAATAAATTTTATCTATTTATTTTTCAGAACATAAGACTATATATTACTGAATCCCAAATTCTTTTTATGTAATAGTTTTTTGGTAGAAAATGTCGGGTATAAGCGACTTTGTTTTTTAATCAACGCTTCTCAGTTTTTCTTTCAGTTTTTCTTCTTCGATGTGGGCGGATTCTTTCAAAGCTTCCTCCATGATTTTGGCTTTCTTCATTTCTAGCTCTTTGATAGCGGCTGTAGATCTTTTTTTTTTACTGAAAGATTCTTGTCCTTATCATCCTTATCTTTTTTCTATTGAATACAAGCTTCCTTATATTTCGAATTAGAACTTCATGCGAACTGAATTAGACGTTTTGATGCCTTGAAGTTTTTTAAACCTCCTAAATATGTAAACGATTGCGTCATTAATGATACGTTGTGCTATCAACGACTATTCGTAATGATTTGTAAAAATGCACTCTTTGCTTACCGAGAACCCTCATTCTAAAGCTGCATTGCTGTGCGATAAAATGCATTTTTTTATGAAAAGCAACAAGTTGCGACAGTTCTCCGGACCATGCGCATTCATCTTCTATATCCAGAAATGATACAAGCGCATCGGCGTTCGTTCGAAGAAGCGTATCTGCTCTTGCGTAGTTTCTTTCGAACAAATTCGTTAGAATTCGAGTTCATTCGCTTCCACTACAGAACCCGAATTATCGAACGACTCAAGAAAAAACGACCTTTTTTTAGAGAAAACATAAATGGCGATCTTTCAAGCAGCTTCACGGTGATAGATTGGTAGCACTCACGACACTGGTCTTTAAACTTCGATTTCTTGAGACTCATCAGATCATTTATTCCATTCAGAACATCCTGCGTTGCATACCCAATCTTGACGTGTTGCAGTGATAGAAATTTATTTTTCTCTTTCGAGTCCACAACAGTAACGCTGTATTTGCCTGATATTTCTTACTTAATACACAACTGTATAATGTGAGGCATGATCGACAGCAGATCGTCTTTAAACAGCTATCGATTCGACGCTATCGACGTAGTTTTTGAGATGAGGCAAAAGCCCATCTTTCTTTGTTTGAGCATGTCCTATTTCTAAAGAGTCTATAGTCATTTTTGTAGATTATCATTGTTAATTATTCCATAATATTAGATGGAACGTCTTGGAAAAGGTTGTACGCAGCTTTCAAGAAATCTCAAGAAATTTCAAGAAGTCTTTTGAAACCCAGTTTTCGAAGCTCCATGCACCGAACAGTTGCCGATTATGAATTCAAGTGTTTATAACTTATGGGTAGTGTCAATTTTGATTCGATTTTAACCGCTCTTTTTTAACTACTTGTGAATACTTGTAGTTTTAAAAAACACAGCCAGAATTAGGTTTCGATTTGTCAGAATGCTGCCTCAACTAAAAAACCACCGGAAATCATCATTGCCAGTGACCTAAAAATGCCCGTACTAATTTTGTTTAAATAAGGAAAAAAGTAACAGGCACAATTCAAAGGTATTGTGTTTTAAATGCTGGTATACATTGATAAAGTTTTCGTAGACTTGAGTGGCGTGAAATCGTGGCCGGATATGATTCCTCTATTTGCCCTTGTACGATGAAATTATTTATAACGATTTTACACTAACATATTGAGCTCTGACAAAAAAACTTCATATTCATTTTCGTCATGATTCTTACCGTAGAATCGCTTGATACTATTAGTTTTTTGAAAAAAAAATTCATTTCGCTATTTGTTGTTTCAACAATTTTTTAAAAATAAGTCAAACTGGCAAAACAAAAAATTAGGGTACTCTTTTTTTACTTATTTTACAATTTCATTGTCATTTTGATGTCATTTTTAATTGGCGCTCAGTACGGGCATTTTTAGGTCACTGGCTATGTTTGATGCATCAGCGGCTTCAGAAGTGTGGGCTCGAACCTGCGCGCGACAGCAACACGTGAAAACATGCAGTCAGAGTCGAGAGGTACATTTCTTTAGGCTAGTTGCTGATAATATTTGGAAATAAGATCAAATTCAAAAGGATATGACAAATTTAAGGAAATTGCGTAAAATTCAAGAAGATACAAGAAATTTTTAAGGAAAAAAAAATTTAAGAACATTTTAGGGGCTCCAAGCACCACTGGACAGAATGTAATATTAATATGTCGATTAACAACTTTTGTGATTGACTTATTTATCCTGTAAGCCTTCCCGCTAATGTAGCCCACTATAATGTTTAATAACCATTTCCTAGAATTGTGCCGAAATATTTAGAGAATTAGAATTTTTCTATGTGCTTTAAAAGCTTTATAGCACCAATTACTTAAAGCGGATCTGCATTAACCAGCAAGGATTTGGTGCCTAATTCAAGATAATGCCGCACACTGGCATACGACATGCAGGGATGTTTCTTCATGGCTGCCACATTTCCTATACTCTAGAGTGGGTTTATACTAAAGCTCTGACTTTGCCAACATCCGTTAATCTGGTTATTCGAGTAGTCGGATAATGCCCGAGTAAGTTTAAGGTATCAGGATTACAGACATGCAAAAATTTTTGGCCCTAGACACCACGTCAATCTCAAAGCTCTAATGCACATCTTCCAGTTGAGGATATCTAGTTTTTCTAGGATAACTGCCAGATATTTAACTGAATCTGAAAATGTAAGCCTCTAGCTACAGAATACAAGAGCGTCAGCTGTCGTAAATTTTTAATTTCTCGTGAAAAAGACCTGGCTGCTATTTTTTGGATTTACGGAGAGCTTTGAGCTATCCCACCAGAGCTCTACGATACGCAGCGCTGATATTGTGAAACTCATTAACGTTTCCAGATAAGCCCCCCCACCCCCTTCCGGCAAGAATTACAAAGTCATCCGCGTTTTTCTGCATATAATACCCCTCCTTGAGTTAGCCAACGAAGGAGGTTGTCCACTACAATGCACTACAGGAGAGTTGGCACATTTTTGGGGCTATTCCTTAGACTAGTATTTTGCCTCATCTGGTTGCGAGTCTCCTGCGGCGTAGCATGATTCTTATTCAATTTACTAGCTGGTCTAGCGCGATACTCCAGGTATCCATCATACTTTTTCTGTTCCAGCTGCTGCAACAATTTTTCTACAACAGCATGGAGCAGAGTTTCTACTAAACAGTCTGCATAAAAGGCGTACTGACCTCTGTGCAGTGGGGAGGCTAAAAGCCTTTCATTTCTGATATATCTCACGACCACCTTCTCCAACGTCTTCTGGATGACAGGCGTTAAGTTAATCGGCTGAAAATCTTTTACAGCAGTATAACGCTCCATCCCAGTCAAGGAATGTAGGCTACTGTGTCACCTTCTCATGCTAATGATAGGTGTTTTAGGACAATGCTTGCCCTAAATAGTATTGTTAGTGAAAGGACGACAAAATCCATGCCTTCTTGTAATAACACTAAATAGTAACCATCCGCCCCTAAAGATTTAAAGAGCCGGAACTGCTCTGCAGCCCATTCAACCTCTTGGTCGGTTCGAATTCACTGAAAACCCGGGAAGTGAACTTCTATCAGGTGATTCAGGATTGCCTCTTCATGCTCGGTGAATTCACATTATCGAGCCTTCTTATTTTGAGGTGAGCGTCCGGATTTTTGCCTTGATCTTGTGAAGCCTCGTTGTTTCCGGAATGTTTTACGATTCCCCATGGAAGTCTTACCAATTCTCCTGTTAATACGTTCTTATATTTTTATTCTATTCATACTGGCCGTATTATAGGTGTCCCAACCTGAAGGCAATTTAGATCTGTTTGCACTGTTGCACAACACTCTTACCTTTTTACGGAATTTCTTCAGGTGGGTTCCACCATCCTCCTTCTTGCTTAGACTTAACTGTGCTTGTAGAGCAATTATTTTCATATGATGTAATAAAAGTCCTTCGCAACAAATCCGCGGCGTGCTGTAACTCATCTATGGTAACACAGTTTGTGGAGAATTCCACAAGCCTGCCTTTGAGTTCCTCTTTATGTCAGTCCCAAAGTGTATTTCTTTGTTTTTTGATATTTGAAACTACTGGTTTTCCTAGGGACAATCGGAGCAAAATACTTTTGGTCAGAGAAAGTCTTCTCGTCAGACTCTCCAGCCCACAACTTTGCTCCTTATTTTAACCTATCATTGAGTCAAATCGAGAATCTCACTCCTCTTTTCAATGCCTCAGTTCTTAATGTCTCTTTTTTGTTCCATGGCCGCTAGGTATTCGATTAAATCCCTCCTTCTGTCACTAATGCTTATAATCTCCCATGCCATACAGTAGGAGCTTGCAGCATTACCTTACAACAGAGGAATTTTGTTCTTCTGGTAGTGCCGAATTAGAGTCTCCACTCATCTGACAGGCAGAAGTCTCTGAACACCGCCCCGGAAATAAGCCGAAGCGATAAGCACCTCTATTCCTTCTCCGCTTTTGCCCACGAGTCTCACGGTTATAATGGTGAGATGCCCTTATAAGAGATTAGGCACCAAGGTTACAACCATGGTTGTCGTATTTGGCCATACTATGTCTGCACAGTCGAAATGCGCCTGGATATAACTGCCTAGGCGCCTTTGCTGTGGTGAAAATAATACTGTATCATAGGGACTCCCGTCTCAGCCATTGAGAGGCTAATATGTGATACTTCCGGACACTTCTGGTCTTCCTACCGATCCCAGCGACACAGCCGTAAGAGGTCTGATTAAGTAATGGGAAAGACTTAACTAGAATCCAGCCTCTCTCCTTCGGCCGCGACCCATGCCTCTCAGAATACGCCTTACATGAATCGGTTCGTAGAGGCGGGTTCTGGAAGCTCAAGCCTCTCATAACAGTCGACAACTCCTTGGTGGTGTTAAGAATCAGTACGATCGCTCTGCGATACTTTCACAGATACTCCCTTTGTCTTGATCTTCCGGTTTAGTCCCTCTTTGATCTCTGCGGACTTCTTTACTATGTTTCCTGACCTGATGGGGATATCGTCGAATTTTGGGACTCGCCCCTCCCGGGGTAGCGCTTCAATCTCTTTAGAGGATTCCTTCCTTAGCATGTCCTGACGCAAAGAAAACTATCACCTGGACGTTGTTAGCCATCTGCGCAAAAGTTAAATCATCCCATTATTTTATTAATTTGTTCTTTTTTTCACTTTTCCCATTTTTATAAGCTTTTTTTAATTACCTTATATAATCCCTAGTAAGTTTAGATATTTTATTTTTTCCATTTTTTATGGAAAATTAGACAAATTTATGGCCAAAAAAATGTTGTCCATCGAAAAAAAACTCTATTGAAGAGTGGCGCATAACAAGCCAGATCATAGGCAAAAAAGTCTCTTTTCCTTAAAAAAACTATAAAATTTAATATGAACTTACTCTTTATGGACTCAATTCATAATTATTTCAGCTGATGCATATTCAAGGCAAATAGTTTTTACAAATTTTTCTAAAAGTTGAATTTTTTGGTAAAAAAATAATGAAAATATACAACCGAAACATTTTTTTAATCGAAAACAGAACTCTACCGGAAAGTAAGACATAAGGACACTGATATGCATAACTAATTTATAGCTTTGTGCAAATTTAAATCTTTGTTAAACATTAGTCAATATGGACCACTTATGGTGTATTGCCTCCTTCAATTAAAATTATAATATTCGAATTGTACAGATTCGGTTAGCGAAAAGCAGTACGTTAAAGATAAGTTGAAAATCACAAATTAGAGGCAATTGAATAATAGGGGCGTCATCTGTTTTTTGGCTGGAAAAACAGTATTTTTCTTCAGCAAACTATTAGAATCTTTAATTGAACGATAATTGAAGCAATTCGAACAGACAGAAGTTTTAAATTATTGGTACAATTGTTACTACGATATCTTAAATATGAGTATGTCACGATATCGGAATGATCATATTTAACTCATCGTTTAGGTGCTTTTGAACATCCAAACGGCAAGAAACACCCCTTTGACAGGTCACAACAATAATTTTGTCTAAACTCTACCCTTTTCCCACATTTTCGTGGGGTAAAAAGGTACCCTTATGTCTAGTAAAAAGAATAATGTTGGTCAAATCATTACCCATTTTCAACTTCTCGTCAAATATGATCATTACGATAGATCGTGACAGACCCATATTTGAGACATCATAGTAACAAAAGTAATAATAATTTGGGCCTTATCAAATCGATTCATTTATCGTTCAATTAAAGATTCTACTAGTTTGTTGCCAAACAACATTTTTTCCTGCCAAAGTAGAGGTAACAGGTGACGCCCCTATTTTGAAATCTAACCATTAATTCTATTATGCGATATATTTTCTGAATTCAATGGTTAAAAGAACCTAACTTTTTGACTCAAATAATTAAATTCACTTTGGACTGTATTTAATAATAACGCAAATTTAAAACACTTTAGACTTGAACGATAAGAAGTTTAATAAGATAACGGCATAGTGTGCCTTTCTGAATACTATTAAAATAATAAGGTCAAATCAAGTCTTTCTACGATTTAAAACCATTAACTTATCATTGTTTTAGTAAAGTTCACAAAAATAAGAATTTTTTACCATCATAAAGTAGCAATGTATCAATATGCTCTAAAATTGTTGAATTTGTGTGTAACTGGAGTTAGAAGTACCAAGTACTAAAATCTTGGGACTACTTACTCATTTTTAACATTTTTCAAGTTTTTGTCGACTTTCAATGATAAATTAAAATTCCAATGTATTCTAAGTAAAGTTCGAGGAGTAGATATAATTTTAGATAATATATTTTTTAAATACTGCATAAATTCTGAAAAGCTTAATTCGTACACAAATTTTTTGATACAAATAGCTTTTGACAAAGAAAATGTCAAGGAAAAAGTATGAAAAAATCTCTTCGAAAATTCTATTGCCTTGAAACTTCACATCCTGCAAACCTCATAAAATTCACGGAGGTTGCATAATGACGCAAATGAAATGAAAATATCTCAAAATAATCCACTTCGCTTTATATTATCATTATTAGATAACACGTATAGGACATATTACTCATATATAATCTGTATTGAAGAACCAGAATAATAATTCTCAAGAGTGTTAACCGCATTATTCATTGATAAATTTATAATTTTCTCCTCTTCGTTGAAAAAATGAGGAACGTTTATACTAAGGTCTTTACCTTGGCAATCATCTTTAATTCTATTGGTGAATATGATAATATAATAATATATTTATAATTTTTTTAGACATTTTCAAGCATTCCGTAACCAAAACTTTGGCTGACATAATAATACTAGCCGAAAAATAGTAAGAGCTTAGCTTCATAAATTGTTACTCACAAATTTCTTTTTTAAAAGCTGACTTTTTGTCTAATGTACATTGGTAATACATTGAAACATTTATTATTACATTCTCGCCATAATGAGAAGGTATTAGTTCTATGTAAAATCTATCGTGGATTTCTTCATATTTTCACGTTTTCGATCCTCCTAATTCCTGAAAAAAGGAAGTTGTTCATACTAGTCCGGTACCGTTAAAAATGAATGTCGGTATCGATCGAAAAAAAATGGTCGATGCCGGTAAAAAAGCTTTTGGTAGCGATACACCCAATGTAGAGGTCTAAACATAATTATTTCTGTGACCAGTCACACGGATGCCTGATCATCCCCACAAAGTTTTAGAAAAGGGTATTCCCATGAATTACGCGAAGTCCATGAATTGCAAGAATTACATAAATTCTGTGAATCACTTAAATTCCGTAAACTTTATAAATTCCTTAATTACTTGAATTTCGTAAATTCTGAGTATTCTTTCCGCTCAATGAATTCCATAAATTCAGTGAGTTGCTTGATTTGCGTACATTCTGCGAATTCTTTTTATTTCTTGAATTCCATGAGTTCCGTGCATTTATCGAATTTAGAAAATTCAATGAATTTCTTGAATTTCATAAATATCTTGAATTCCATAAATTCCAGGAATATCTGGAATTCCATAAATTCCTTGAACTCTTTACATTCCTTGAATTCCATGAAATCCATGAATTTCTTGAATTCCATAAATTCCGTGAATTCTATGAATTCATTGAATGTCATGAATTCCTGTAATTTCGCGAATTATATAAATACCGTGAATTTCTTGAATTTTATGAATTCCGCTAATTCTTTTCATTCCGTGAATTCCATGAATGCCGTAAATGCAATGAATTCCGTAAATTCCATGAATTGCGTAAATTTCATGACTTTCGTGAATTCTAGGAATTTCATGAATTGCATGAATTTCATAAATTCCTTAAATTCCTTAATTTCCGTGAATTCCATTAATTCCATCAATTGTTTGAATGCATAACATGCCTTTCCGATTCTTATGAATTTATTTGTTCTGCAAAAGTGCCGCACCGCGCTCTGAATAGTTTAATTTTAAAAACCGGTTAAAAAATTGTCGGTAGCAGCATTTTTTTCTGTTACCGACAGTGTACTGTAGACACTTTGGAAAAATTGTTTTAAACGATCTTGCCTATCTATCTGTAGCTTAATGAAAAATCGCATGTTGGGAACTATATAGAAATATATGTACAGTCTGTCAAGTTAAAGCGTGGGTAACTTTTTTGGTAAAATATTTTATTTAAACGCATGTTTCTACATGGAATTACATTTGTCAAGGTGTCGAG
>NC_046662.1:61230692-61240171 GCF_010883055.1 Belonocnema kinseyi | reverse complement strand
GAGGGAGCTCTTCTTAATATTTTGACACCAAAATCATGTCGATACACCTTACCGACTGCGAGTAAAGCCACCCACGCTTTAACTTGACAGACTGTAGAAAACTAAATTAGAAACTCTATGGGAAACTATGTAGAAAAATATATAAAGAAAATCATGTAAGAAACCAAATAGAAAACTATATAGTAATTTCCATATAGTATCACATGGTATTATGTATAGGTATAAATATTTTCCTATAAGTTTATAGTAACCGGAAGGGAATGGTTGAGCGGTAGATAAAAAGGCCGTTTTACATAAGAAACTGTAAAAAAAAGTTTATTCATGTATGGCTAATACTAGACTGAGTCCTTTCTTCCCATATCGAACGGAAGAATCATCTTCTTGAAATTTATCGTACTTATACAATACAAGAGTCTACAGGCAGACAAGCATCTTCGCTAAATAATATTAAACCATTTTCTAAAAATGTGGGATTTACATCTATCACTTATATTAAATTTAAAAAAAAATAAAAATCGACTGGTGGAAATACTAACTTACTTGAAAAAATGTAATACTCCCTATCTTGTTACAGATGTAAGGTCGCAATTTGAGTGTTTGCCTAATGGAGAACCTATTCCATATTTTCCTCGTGGCGGAATTTCTTCTTCTTCTTCTGAAAGAAATCATTTACCTAAGAGATCCCTTCCTCCTCCCGAGCCTCCTCTTCGTGCTAAGTCCAGATCTCCACATGAATGTGCTCATCCGCCTTCTAGGTCAATTTCTCCACATATAAGGCTTCCTTCTCCTAATGGACATGGATGTGGAATTGAACAACTTATATTTATTCGGCTTATGCCTTTAAGAGATTCGCAGCAGCTCACATTCGAACTTCATAAATACACTCTTCCTACTAATAAAGGAATTAGAACAAAAAGAGGTCGTAATAAATATATCCCTTGGCCAACCAAAGAACAAATTGTCTTATCAACATCCAATGGTGACGCCTTTGCCATATTGGAGACTTATAATGTTCTTGCTGGAATATATAAATATATTGATGGCGTGATAAAGCGTGTGAAAATAGACATGGAAAGCCACAAAATTACCCAATTGAGCCAGGAAGAAATAAAAGGAGTTCCAGTAGGTGTTCTTCGCCCGATCATGTCAAGTTTTAGAGTAGAGAATATAAACCCTCGTTCAAACAACAAACACCTACACTAATCATTAACTTAAGAAAATGTTAAAATATAAAGTATATTGCTTTTGATCCAAAGCCGGATCCAAATCTTACATATATATAACTAGCAATTACATAATAAATCACTCTCTTTTGTTTCTCCAAAGAGTCAACCAAAACTAACCTCTCACTCTTTTCCTGTTCTTTCATTGTCTTTCTTACACCACTAGGGACCAATATGTTACAAAGCTAATTTAAACGTCCTGATCGTGGATTATTGATAGTAAAACTTTCCGGTATGAATAATTAAATTTTCTGCTAATTAAAATTAAAAAATACCTGAAAACAAAAAATACATACACGTTTATGAAAAAGGCAATTTAGTCTAATTATCCATTTCATTGAATAAGGACGGATTTCTCCACAATATAAAACATTCTTTTAAAATTAAGAAAAAGAAAATCTGCCTGCTTCGCGGGCACATTCTCATCGCGCGCTATGCGCGCGGCTCTCTTCGCTCGCAAGTTTAAGCGCGCCTAGGGCGCGCGACGGTTGAATCTCGCGCTTCGCGCTCGATAATAGGTTACCTCGCACTTCGCGCTCGGATATTTATTCTGTGCATTTGGAATGCTTGAAAACAATGTTATTGTGAAAACCTGATTTTCGGATTCAGGGGGTCTCGAAACGTGGAGATCCGTTGCAAAAATTGTGATATCAAATTTCCGACAATTCTAATACTTTCTCAATCATAAATGATGAGAATGTAAAATTAATTTATTCAATTAACAACCCTATCCCATACGTAATTGTATCTTGAGAAATTCATTTTCAAAATAATAATTTTATTACCCTCTGTCTTTATAAATAACATCTCAATGAATTATCTCTTTTCTTGACTTCTCTCATGATAAAGTATTTTAACAGGATCCCAATTGAAATCATATCCGCAAGTACGATGTTGTGTTTTAATAGGACTGAGTGATATTTTAATTTGTTATATAATTTATTAGATTATGCAAATAGTTTTTAATCAAATCAAACGGATATTTGTTGGCAAAGAGAATATGTTTCCACAATTCTATATTTTTGCATGAAAAACTGGATGTGCTAATTTGTGAGATCTATCTATAAATTTTTTATAACTCCTATTTTGTGAGTGAAAATAGTGATTAGAGAGAAATTTTTGTGTTTATCCCGAATATATCGTTTTTCTGTGCCAATCTGTAATAATATATTCTACATTAGTTTTAATTAGAGTCATATCTAACAAATTTAATTTCCTACAGGTTTAGTTTGAAAAGTAAATTTTTTTCTTTGTATACTATTAAATGCATTAAAAAGTGTATAAACTTTATTTCTATGTCCACATTTCTACATGCCCGCGTTTTGAGGGTCGCGGAAACCGAAAAAAAGTTTTTTACGAATGTGTCTATCTATATGTCTGTTCCTATGTATGCATGTATGTATGTATATATGAATGTATGTATGTATGCTTGTTCGCACTATGATTTTTGAAAGAATCAATCTATTAAATTAGCCTTAGGTCTACTCTTCAAGTGTCGGAAAACAAAGGACAGGTTGGTTAACCAGCTACTTTTGATAACTGAAAAAGTGAGAGCATTTTTAAAGCTTTGAAACCATTTTTTTTCGTTTTGAAAATTCTGTGTACCGATGTTCATAATGCTCCGAAGGTCAAACAATTTATCCCTACAATCTTTTTGATGAAAACTACTTTTACATGATTCTATGAATAGACTCCATTCGATGGCTCTGGAAATTTCTTGTTTCAATTCATCCGTCAATCCATTTATATCGCCACAGTGAACTTATGAAGGCTCTTTTTGTGTGTAATGTTTCCTAGAATCTCTTCCTTCATTCCTATAGTCAGTTGCGCTCACATTGTCAGATTTACTGGGGCATTCTTCTTCGCTAGCGTTATCTTGGATCTCCAAACTTTCCCGAGAATAAATACATCCGATTCCTACACTACCTTGCTCATCTATATTGCACATCTTCATGGGTTTTATTAATGTCGGAACATGAACGTAAGCAGAAAGAGCAATCCTCTTCACAAATCGGTTCTGTCCATAAAGTTGGACTTTCTAATTTAAGATCTTTAATATTTTTACTTGTATGCCAATGAGTCAATTGTGATCTACAATAATCGCATATTTTATTTGGCACATATTCTTCATCCTGATCAGCAATTTTGAGTCCATGAGAATCTTCGTAAAGCGTTCTGATCTGCTCAGAAATTGTCCTAAGAACTTTTGGTAAATAGAATTCGCTGCATACGTAGAAGAATGAATCAGGGTTTCTTTTACAATTCTGTTTTGAGGTGATAGCTTCAAGATCAACTTGTAATGTAGTATCTTCAGATTGTCGAGTTGAGGATTTTTTAGTTTTATTTATAATAATTGCCATGAGTATATGATAGACCCACATATTAGGGATCCTGGTCCGACTGCAGGTGAGTCTACCGTCCCTATCAAACCTAACTCGTCGTCAGAGAAACTACGGCTTCATCTTCACACCGTCATGCCCTCCTTCAAGGCAGTATGCTCCTACTGGCTTACATACTCTAACATATTGCGATACACATCATTCTACACATCCTCTTTCAGGGCAGTTGTCATCATTCACAGAAACTGTCAAAGTAGCAGGATTTCGTCACTCGTTCAAGAAACAAGATCATACTGAGAGAAAATCTCGGTTATCATTATCAAAACAACAGGGGTGCATGCATCACGTGATATCACTAGTTGTTACCTGCATAATGCTTTCTGCGGCAACTGATTTTTATCTAGCTTTCAGTTTCCGCTAAATGAGAAATCGAACGAATGTAGTCTAGTCTGTAGGCTTCAAGGTTTTTCCGAAGTTACGAAACAAAGATTAAATGCTGGGACCGTGGTACAGAACCGACTTTGAATTTGTATTCAACGACATCGAAAACATAGGAAATGGCCACTTCGTATTTAAAAATGCATATTTTACATCAATTTACCAATTTTCGATGTTTTCATTAGGTTAGGAACGAACTTTGACCTCATGAAACCAAAAAGACTCTGGAATCGTACTTACCGACAAGGAAAACATAGTGTATGGCCACTTTGTATAGAAAAAATGCATGTTTTACATCAAATTACCAATTCACAGCGTTTTTTTAGGTGAGTGACGAAGTGTGACGTCATAAACCAAACCTACTCCGGATTCGTTCCCAGCGACAATTAGAACATAGAATATGACCACATTTCATGAACGGGATTCATGTTTCATCTGAAATCAGCGACTTTTCATGTTTTTTTTTAGGTCAAGGACGAAATGTATTCTGATGGAGCCAAACCGGCTCCGGATTCGGTTTCGGTGACCTAAAACGTACGGTAGATCTATTCTCGTTATTGGAGAGGAAAACTTTTTCAATGTAAAGCTGTGTAATGATATGTCGTGTTATCAACGACTGTTCGTAATGATTTATAACCATGCACTCTTTGTTAACGAAGAACCCTCGTTCTAAATCTGCATTGCTGTGCGATAAAATGAATTCGCAACCTATCAAGCAACTTCGCGGCGATAGCTTGGTAACACTCAAGACACTGCCTTTGAACTTCAATTTCTCGAGACTCGTCAGATCCGTCAATCCGTTTAGAACATCCAGCGTTGCACACCCGATCTTGATGTGTTGCAGGGATAGAAGATTATTTTTCTCTTTCGAGTCCAAAACCGTAACGCTGTGTTTGCCTAATATTTCTGGCTTCATACGATACTATATAATATTATGCATGATCGACAACAGATCGTCGGAAAGAAACGGCGTCAAAGGATTATTGAACTATTTTTTCTAATGGTTCAAACTGAAGAGCTGCCGATTCAAAGATGGACAGTTTTGCAGGTAGGAGCTTGAGATCAAAGACGTCACTAACAAACTTGAAGCTATTGCACGTTGGTCCCGTTTTGCTTTTTTTGCTCTATCGACATACTTTTTGAGCTGGGGAAAAATGCTATAGTACGGCCTGTTTATACAACTTTCACGTTTTTGAGTCGCAATATAGCATAACAATTTTTCGGGAATATTGTAAAGCCTGATGCATTGTTGTAGTCAGCTCTTCAAGAGGGTAAGTCTTTTAATAGATTGTATACATCTTTCAAGAAATCGATAACTTTCCACTTATTTTTTTGAAACCCGGTTTTCAAAGCTCCATGCACTGTGTGCAAGCCACACGAACTTCTTCTGGGTGAAAGACGTTAAGCTGATTGGCTGAAAATCTTTTACAGCAGTATAACCCCCCTTCAAAGTTAGGGAATGAAGGCCACTGTGTCATCCACCCTACCAGTGTCTCCAGAACGTGGGATTTTTCGGCCCCCACCACTCTCCCATCTGGGAGTGACACATTCAAACGTATCGTGTCTGTGAGTCGGCCTGCTACATGTTGCGTAGGCCAGACTCCGGTAGAGCCGAAAATGCACAAGAACAATCCCGAGGCCCCCGATTTCACGATTCGTTTTCGGTGGCTAACTGGCTATTTGGAGGAGTTTTTAAGTAAACTGAATTTCGCAGGGTGTCAAGAGAATGAAAGTTCAGGCCTTTTTGCGCAATTTTGTTGCACATTAAAAAAATTGTAAAGATTTTTTTAAGAATTTTTTAAGCTTTCACGAAAATGGAAAAAAAATTCTTTTAAGTTTCTACGAATAATTAATGTACTTTTTTATTTTGAAACATTGATTCAAAAAATTCCAATACATTTTAAACTATGCTTAAAATGGTCAATAAAGCATCTTAAGATTTTAAAGCAATCTTTTTCATTTTGCCGAATTTCAAAGAAAATCAGGAAAAATTTAAATAATTTTTAATAATTAGAAGGCTTAGAAGGTCCGACAAGGTTAGAAACAAAACTTTTTCAAAATTGGTAGGAAAATTTTTCATGACTTTTTGTTTTAAAAATCCTAATTTATGAGAATATTAAAAAAGGTTTTTGAACACGTGAAAGGATTTCCTAAAATTTAAAAGAAGACTGTATAAGATTTTAAAGCAAAATATTTCAATTTGGTAAGATTATGATAAATAGATCAAAATCGAGTAAATGCAAAAAATATTTAGAAGAATTAAAGAGATTCAAATCGAATTTTAAACTTAAATTCTGTTAGAAACTTAGATTTCTAAACAATTCAAACATAAACTTTAGAAACTTTAAGGGAATTCCGAGAGATTTCAAGGAGGTAAACCTATTTTTCTTAAAATTCCTGGGAAAAATTTAAAAGTTTATGAGTCAATTTTTTCATATTTTGAATTTAGGCACATAATTCTTATTAAGTCTTCTTGTACAATTTTTTAAATTATATGTTGCTTTATAAATCTACATTCAAATTTGAGTAAGTTTAAGAGATATTCAGACATTTTAAAAGGATTCAAATATAACTAAAACATGTAAAGATTTTTCAAGAATTTTGGAAGTTTTCACGAAAACGAAGAAAATGATTTTAGGTTCCTAGAAATAATTAAAATAATTTTTTAATTCAAAAGATTAATTTTAGGAGATTATTTTAAAGCATTTAAAAACATTAAAAAAGACGTTAAAAATTGTCAAAGTTTCTGAAAAATTTTTGAGACAATTTTTTTAAATTTTGCAAAATAAAAAAAAAATCAGGAAAAATTTGAATAATCTTTAAAGATTAGAAGGCCTGACAAGATTAAAAAAAATTATTTTCCTAATTATCGTGTAAAATTTTTTTATGATTTTTTATCCTGAAAAATGTGCTTTAAAAGAAAATTAATGAAGATTTTTAAACACATCAAACAATTTCCTAAAATTTCGAAAAAGAGTGTAAAAGGTTTTAAAATCAACATTTTTTAATTCGATAAGATTAAAAAAGAATTTAAACTTCAGAGGAGTTTAAGAAACGTAGGATAAACTGATTTAAAAAACTTAAAAATTCTTGTAGAAGAATAACAAAGGTGCGCCTGTAGATTGTGTACAATTATCAGTCTTTAAAATTAAAATTCGAATAATTTTTTTTTAATTACTTTCAGCACATTTCTTTTCAAGCAGAATCCCCGATTTTAATCGCAAGAGGTTCAATTATTTCCAATCAGAATTAGTAATTACATAAATTTTTAAAATAAAAAAAGGTAACTTGGAATAAGTTGAATGAGATTTAAAAAAAGTTTATTTTAATTACACATAAAATTTGTTAATTTATTTCTAAAATTTTGGAAACATTAAAAATTGTAGTATTTAAATACACTTAACATTTAAGACTTTTATATTGAATTTTGATAAGATATAATAGATATGTATGAAAAATGAAAAAATAATAATAAAAGTCGATAAACGAAGAACTTTCAGATAGTAAAAGATAATGTAAGAAACTCCTTGGGGAAAAGTGTAAATAATTGTTTTGGAATGAATTCTAACAGAAAATTGAAAAAAGATTACACAAAATTTTTTATTATTTCCTAAAATGTCTAAAAAGTACGTAAAATATTTTTAACCAAAATGTTGTAATTTTTCCATATTACTTAACTTTAGAAAAATTAAGGAACATAATTCTTTCAAATTTGAGTAAGTTTAAGAGATATTCAAAAATTTTGAAACAATTCCAAAATAATTATAACTTGTAAAGATTTTTAAAGGAATAATTAACATGATTTTTTATTTGCAACAATTAATTTGAAAAGAATAATTTTAAACATTTCATAACATTGCGCAAGATAAGCTTTAGGAACTTTTAAAGAATCTCGAAAGGTTTCAGGAGAATAAACATAGTTTCTTAAAATGATTGGGAAAATTTAGAAGACTATAGGGAAATTTTTTTCTACATTGTGAATGATTTTTTAAATTTTTAATGAAAACTCGAGAGAATTAGCAATATCTTGAAAAATTCAAAACGTTTTAAATATATATGAAATTTTCCTAATATTTTTTAAAATCCTTTAAAATAAAAATAAAATATTTTTAAAATCTCCTAGGATCTTTTCTGACACAACTGATATATTCGAAAATCTTTTTTTTTTTTTGATTCTCTTAAGAATCTTATAATAATTATTTACATATAAATTTATAAACAAACTGATAATACTTATTTTAATTTATATAAAATCTTTACAAAGTCTTTAATGCCTTAAAATACTTATCTCAAGATTACAGAATTTAGCTTTTACAATTTTATTTTAATTGTAAAATAATTGTAATTGGAAATTGCTTGTAAATAGATGTAAAATAAGTCTAACCAAATTTATTTTATGAATAAATATCTCATGATTATAAAAACAGAAAAAAAATTGTAAAGATAAGTCATATTTGTCAAATGATTAATCTTTTGAATGAGGTCAAGTTAATAACTTTTTGGCTTTTTCTCTTATAATCTTCAAAATTGTGATTATAGCCTAATATAGTATGAAAAGAGATGTATCAAAAAAGAAGCTACATTTTTCTTAAAGTTTTAAAAAAGCATTCAAGATGTAAAAAACTTGACTTATATAATCTTCTCCATTTTTCACAGGAATTTTAAGAAAAATTATTTTATCTGCTTGAAATCTTTCGAAATTCCCTTAAAGCTTATAAAGTTTCTTTTTTTTAATCTTTGGAAATCTACATTTCTAAAAAATTTAAGTTAAAAATTAGATTTGAATCTCTTCCATTCTTCTAAATATTTCTTGAATTTACTGGATTGTTTACGTTTTTTAAAACTTTTTAATCTTATCAAATTGAAACATTTTGCTTTAAAATCTTCTACGCTCTTCTTTTAAATTTTAGGAAATCGCTTGATGTGTTACAAAATCTTTTTGAACTTTTTTTTTAAAGTACAGTTTTGTGAATAAAAAATATTAAAAATTTTCAAACGATTATTAGAAGAATAATTCTTTTTTCTAATATTTTCAGACCTTCTGTCTTTTAATTTTTAAGAATTATTCAAATTTTTCCTGATTTTTTTGCAAGTTTGAATTATTTTTTAATCGTTTCAAAATTTCGGAATATCTCGTAAACTTACTGAAATTCAAAAGCAAATTTTACAAACCAACATGAACATAACAAAAAATGGTTCAACAAAATTGCACAAGAAGGCTTGATAGAAATTAAAATCCTTATTTTTTCTAAAATTATATAATATGGTAAAATTATGAAATAATTTTAAAAAATTGTGATCCCTTTTTTAATTTTCTCTCAGAATTCATTCCATTCCATTTTTGGTTAAAAACTAATTTCTTAAGTGAAAATCTAACTATACAGTCTGTCAAGTTAAAGCGTGGGTGGCTTTACTCGCAGTCGGTAAGGTGTATCGGCATGATTTTGGTGTCAAAATATTAAGAAGAGCTCCCTCTTTC
>NC_046662.1:61221301-61230592 GCF_010883055.1 Belonocnema kinseyi | reverse complement strand
AGGGAGCTCTTCTTAATATTTTGACACCAAAATCATGTCGATACACCTTACCGACTGCGAGTAAAGCCACCCACGCTTTAACTTGACAGACTGTACGTTTAAAAATTGAACTATTCTGTTGTAAATTCGATTGAGTCTATTTTTTTTTAACATTTTTCATTTGAAAATTCATTTCTTCCATCGAAAATGAAACTTTTTTAAAATTAAAGTTTTTTAAAATAACTATTTTGGTTGATAATTTAACTGTTCTGTTGAAAATTCGATTTTTTGTTGTTGCAAAAACATTTTCTAATACTGAAAATTTAACTATATCATTTTTGGTTGATTTTTTTTTTTTGCAAGAAATTGACCTTTCTCAGTCAAAAATTCTTCTTTTTTTTGTAGAAAATTATTCTTCTTGTTTAAAAATTCATCTATTTTAATCAAGAATTCATTTCTTTTGATAAAATCGCATTTCTTGATGAAATTTATTTTATGTTGGTATAAAATGATTCAAAGTTCATCTATTTTTTTGGAAATCAAACTATTTTACTGAAAAATTTTTGGTTCTAAATTGATTTTTTAAACTGATAATGTAACCGTTTTTCGTTGAAAATTTATTCATTTTGTGAAAAAATTGATTTCGAAAATTTGAATTTCTGTTTTTGGTTAGAAAGTTATTTGAAAATTAAATTATTTGTTTGCAAATTTAATTTTTTGCTTGGAAATTTAAATATTTTGTTGAAACTTTGATTTTTTGGGGTTCACAATTATTTTTCAACTGAAAATTTATCTATTCAATTTTTCGTTGAAGCATTATAATTTTAGTTGAAAATTAAATTCTTTCGTTGAAAATTCCATTTTTTGTCTGAAAATGTAACTAGTCCATTTTTGATCAAATACTTTTTTTTTAGTTTAAAATTCGTTTCTATAGATGAAAATTGGACAATTTTGTTGACAATTTTTTTTTTTTTTTTAAGTTTTCTGTTTAGTTATAAATTTTTCATCTTTGTTGGTGAATTATTCTTCCTTAAAAATTCATTTGTTTTAGATGAAAATTAATCTTTTTTTTTTAATTCGCATTTATTTGGGTTTAAAAATTAATTTTTTGAACTGCAAACTTCAGTATAAACTACAATGTTTAAGTAAAAAAATGTATTTTTAAAAGTAATTTCTTAGTTTGAAAATTTAACTATTTTGTTGAAAATTTGTTTTTTATTTGTTAAAAATTCATTGTTTACTAAAAATATGACTAATGCTTGCAGCACTAAATTTTTAACATTTTACACCCAGAAGTCTTGTCTCCTATATCTATTTACATAAAGTCAATTATATTTGCCTCTTCGCAATAAGTCTAATGGTTCTAAGGTAACTCGGGATTTCAAAACCTGAATAAATTTGAGGAGCAGCTAGATCGTCATTTTTGAGGTCAGGAGAGCTCGGGTTCCTCTTCGCATAATTTAACTCGGGTTCTTACTCGTGAATTTTCGGCTTTACACGAGGCTGGGCTTCGCAGCATTTAACAGAACCGACTCATCGACACACTACGTTTGAATGTGCCACTCCCTGACGGGAGAGTGGTGAGGGCCGAAAAATCCCACGATCTGGAGACACTGCACCCTACCTAATAACAAGTATCTTAGGCAGTGCTCGTAAAGAGTACCCCGAACTCTTCGACGCATGCGTCGCGCTCGGTCTCTGATTCGTTGCTGTTCGCGCGCAATTTGAAATGCTGTCGGTAATTATGGTTGTTTTTGCTTAATATATACATTTTTGTATTAATTAATATAATTCTATTGAAAAACAAGATTATCAATGCATATTAGTAGATGTATAAGGCGAGTTTTAACGCAAGATTCCTACCTTACCAACTATTGCTTGATTTATTGTTGCCTGATAGATGATACTTTCAGCTAAAAAGTCCTGCCTTTATTTGTTTAACAGATGCAGGTGGACAGATGAAATTTGATATGAGAATTATGCATGGCATCCTGTTTTGCTTATTAATTTGATTTGAAAATTCCTGATAGATGATTCTTTAACTAAAAATTCCTGCCTGTGAAAAACATTCTTCTGCAGTCTAAAATCTTCGAGAAAAAATTAGAATTAAAAAAAGACATATTTAAAGTTAATCGAAGGTAAGAAAGGAATAAAAAAAGCATTTCTTATGGTAGGTTATATACTCAGGGATGCTTGTCGCTTTATTCTGGTATCAAGTAGCGAGCGTGGACTAGAGATAACAGCTACATGCGTTTGAACTCGCAGAAGCATTCATACATCGACAGTCTGAGGCTGCACTCATTTTATTATCCTATGCTATCGTTCTATAGAGAGATCACTTCTTTTTACAGCTCGAAAACGTTCGCTTTCATATTCATTCTTTTACCATTTTCTAGATCCCTCAGCCACTGAACGAGGTATATGTAACAAGATACTAAAAACAATTTTGAGAGTCGAGAGAGAGATTATAGACGGCATGAATTTAATTCCGAACCTTTCATGGACGTTTAATAAATATTAAGAGTACACTACCCGACGCTTATCGATCCTTATGTTATAAAACGATATTCGAGCTAAGATCGCATGCCTTTTTTATCTACAGATATATTCTCGCTTTTCAGTTCTCATTTAGAAAGGTCAGTTTTTTACCTATGACACGCAAAAGATTTAAAATAAAATTTGAAAAAATGCAAAAATTAATATAATAAAATATTTAAAATTTTTCAATCATCCACTAAGACTACTCTTCGACTATAGAAAATTGAGGATGATTGAATTCAGCGTTTAAAAAAAAATTTTTTTATGATGTTGAATTTCGTAAAATGAATCATATCAAATCTCTACTGTGCAATTTTTTCGTAAACAACTTCAAGGTTATTTTCAATGACGCATTACATTTTGCGATGTTAAAAAAAATTAAATTCGCACATGTCGGTTATAATGTAGAAGGTTCTAGAACAATAAGACAAAGAGAAAGATATGTTACTAGACAATCATAGCAAATATCCATCAATAAAATGGCGCTTTGCATACATTTCCCTCAGTTGTCATCAAGCATTTGTTTAATACACACAAACCAAAACAGTGAAGTGAAGTGAAAATTAATATAGAGGGTTTTAATTGTTTTCGTGTTTTGTACAATTTATTAGAAAATAATTTTCGAATATTTATTAAAAAGATTATTACGATCGTCAACATATTCCACCTATGCAGTGAAGATAGGAAATCTGTTGTCTCTTAAAAATCGGTTAGTGCTCCTTCTATGGCTTTTAAAATTTAAACTATATTAAAAATATTAAACTATTCAAATTTAAACTCAACGCAATTCGTTAAAAATATTATTTGTGACATTTTTGGAGTATAAAAGTCACTTCAAAACCAAAATTTGTTTCCAGTTTTCTGCTAGCCATCGAGTGATTAATCAAAATGGACTCACTGGACTGCAGAAAACTTATTCACATTTATGAAGATGCCTATGAAATGTTGGATGAAAATGCAACAACTTCTGAAATCGCCTACTGCACACATCAGTGCACGCAGGATATTCGGAGGTTAAACAAAATTTGGAGGCAGGGAAAGGAGTATCTCTCTCTAGGGAAAAAAATAAATTGCAGTCAACACTTGGTCTACTGACATCCAGAAACCGCACATTCAAGAAACTTCAGAAGAGTGGAACTGGCATGAATGAGGATTTGGATAGAAAAAGAGGCAGACTGTGATGGCAGGATCTGGAGTCTGCTTTTAAAAGAACAATGATTACACATAGACTAAAAAATGCTTTGAAAACTTTTGTGGGGAGCTTAAAAACAAATGTCATTCTTGCAGCAAAATTTAGTGCTATAGAAGAGGGTAAAGAAATCGAATCAATAAAAATTTTTAAAACTAAAAATGAACTTATTTTAGAAGCAACTGAAATAAATGAGTGGTTTGAAAGTAAGGTTAGAGAGCAAATTTTAACTAAAGTAGAGGAATTCCAGCAAAGAAAGTCAGGCTGGAAATTAAAAGAGATTATAAATTTAAATGTGAATATAAATAAATACGCACCTTTTGCAGTAGGCTCATCAACTTTCATCCGATTACCTAAATTTATTAGAGAAAAAAGAGCAGTTGTAAATGTTGAGAACAGTGATGAGTACTGTTTTCCCTGGTCGGTAATGGCCGCTCTTTGTGCTGCTGACAGAGATTTTAATCGCGTATCTTCCTATCCATATTTCGGTACGCTCTCGAAACGTGATGGTATCAACTTTCCAATCACTTTTCAAAATATCCAAAAATTTGAAAAAATGAATCAATTGCGTATAAATGTTTATGGCATAAAACATGAAGAAAATAGGAAAGAGGATAAGACTGTCCTCCTGTATATAAGAAATGAAACATCAAAATGTCCTACAATTCACCTGCTAATGATTGAAAATGCTGATTTTGATTATGATAAAAATGGCTCTGAAAGTAATCCAGTGTATCATTTCGTATGGATTAAAAATCTCTCTCGATTAATTAGTTCACAATTTCCGAATGGAAAACGTTATATATTCTTTTCTGACAGGTGCTTGTGCCACTTTCAACTTGAAAAATCTTTGATTAATCATAAAGCTGATTGGGAAAATCTGAATAATTGTAGAGTAACGCTTCCAACAGAGGAGGAGGGTGGGAACATATTAAAGTTTAAAAATCACAGATACAAAGAAAATGTACCATTTGCAGTATATGCAGATATTGAGTGTTTGCTGGAATCAGTTACAAATTCAGAAACAGATAAATCGGCGTATCAAAAGCATATCCCTACTAGTGTTGCGTATTATACAAAATGTAGTTAAAATGATTCGGTCTAAGAACCTAAAGTATACCATGAAAAGGATTGCATTGAATTGTTTATAAATGAATTAAAAGATTTAGCTTTAAAAGTAAATTCTCTTTTGAAAAATCCAGTGCCAATGAAAAAATTAACACCAAAGCAAAAACAAGATTTGCATAATGCAAAATTCTGTCATCTTTACGAAAAAAACTTTAAGAAAGAAGATGTTAAACATCGCGACCATTGTCACTTCACAGGTAAGTACCGTGGTCCAGCATATGGAAATTGCAACATTAATTACGAAGACTCTCATATCATTCCAGTAGTTTTTCATATAAATTAGATCCATTGCATTATTACACAGCACCGGGACTTTGAAAATTTCGAAAACGATCCAAACTTTTTCAATGTTCCTGATAATTCACCTGAAGGTTACATTCTTGAAGTGGATCTAGAGTATCCTGAAGAGCTTCACGATTTGCACAAGGATCTTCCATAATGTCCAGAACACTTTGTGCCTCCTGGTTCAAAATGTCAGATTCCAAAATTAGTAACCAATTTGCTACCAAAGAAAAAGTATGTGCTACATTAGCGAAACCTAAAAATGTACTTGGTTTTAGGCATGAAACTAAAATTCATCGAGCGCTCAAATTCAAGCAAAAAGCGTGGCTAAAAGAATACATTGATTTGAATACTGAACATAAAAAAAGAGAAACTAACAAATTTGAGAAAAATTTCTATAAATTGATGAACAATTCCGTTTTTGGAAAGGCAATGGAAAACGTTAGGAAGCACAAATATGTCAAGCTTGTGACAAAATAGGAGGGGAGATATGGTGCAAAAGCTCTAATTGCTAAGCCAAACTTTCATAGCTGTACCATATTTGGTGAAAATATGGTAATTATTGAAATGAGTAAAACAAAGATTTTTTAAAAAACCAATCTACATTGGTTCACAGTCCTTGATATATCAAAAATTATCACGTATGATTTTTATTACAACTATATTCTACCAAATTTTGGAAACTCTGCGAAATAGCTATATACAGGTACAGAAAGTCTCGTCTATCATTCCACTGTTCCCAACTTTTACGAATATATTAAACGAGACATCCATAAATTTCACACATCAAATTATGCCCCCGACAATGTTTACGGAATTCCTCTAAAAAATAAAAAAGTTTTAGGATTAATATAATAGGAATGCAACGGAAAAATAATGACCGAATATGTGGGTCTGAGATAAAAATTATATGCGTATAAAGTTTTGGGTGAAGAAGAAGATGAAAAGAAGGGAGCCAAACATATAAAAGGACCAACACTGAAAACCATAACATTCGATGAGTATAAGCAGACTCTTATTTCTTGTCAGAATCTTATTAAAACTCAACACCTAATCCGAAGCCGAAAGCACGAAGTGCACACCATCATCCAAGATAAGATTGCTCTGAGCTGACATGATGACAAACGAATGCTACTCCCCGGTACTACAGATACTCTTCAATGGAGATATAAATATAGAGCCTATGACCCCATGGAAGTCGATGCAATGTAAAAATGTATATAATTATTCATTATTTGTATATATGTAGAAAAAATGTCATTGTAGGCTACTAAGATTGTATATATGAGAAGAAAAACAAGCGAGGTGAAATATGAGTGGAGAAATGAGGGAGATAGAATATACTGTATATATGAGTGTAGGAGTGAGAGAGAGACAGATTATATACTGTATAGAAAGCTTAATGCATCAGATTTATAGTCTAAATATTTTAGTGTGCAATAGTTGGAATGAAAATAATATTTTGTAATATAGATATAATGTAAGTTGTATATGTGTAAAAATTATAAGAAGAAATCGAAAAAAACTGTACAATTTTTTGTACAAAACACAAGTTATTGCAAAATAAAAAGAAAAATAGTTGAATATAAAATGGTGTTTTTTTTTATTGAATACAGCCCTGAAAAATATAATTTTAAGTGGATTTCTTTAAATGAAAAATGATTTGCTTCAATTAAAGCTGAAAAAGTTAAATTCAGAGCATTTTTCTTAAACTGATTTAGCTATCGGATGCAACCTGATCGAGCAGAGGTAATCTCCCAATGCCGAGGACGACGTTTCTTGAAGCCACAATGCCAACAATGTTCAAAGACCGACCCATTCGCATATCTACTATAAGGACAAGGAACTCTGAGAAAAAACGCACAAGTTTCTTTTCATTTACTTTTTTATTTTATTTCTTTAAAAAATCAGTACATTAAATATACTTAAAAATACGTAGATTAAATATATTGTATTTGGGAAAACATTTCTTATCTCTATAAATATATATAATTATCAGCGTATAAGTACTCTTCTGAAATCATGCAATCTTCTAATAAAATTACATTTTCAGTTGCGTAATTACAGCATTTTTCATGCATATGATTCGTACACATAATATTTTCAAGTTCATACATCTCATGCAATTTCTGCAGTAATGGGCATTTCAGATCAAGCAGGTCAACAATTTCGCATAATATTTCTACAAATTGTTTCAACCAATTCTTTTTTTCCAATCCTTTTACACAAATTGTTGTTGCATCTTCTAAGGTATTCTCGAGTTTTACTGGTACTAAAGAATACGGTAATTTACCAGCATTCCATGGTATTCCATGATAATTGCGCTCTGTCCATTTGTTTATAGACTTATATTTTGGTGGAAAGGCTTTTGCACATGCAAGGTGGTTGAAAGAGGAAAGAATATGACATTTTGTCTGTTTCATCAAAGAGTGGTAATATAGCTAACTCTTTCAATACAAATTTATTTTCTGGCAACTCGAAGCCCTGCATATCCAACAAGTACTGCATCTTGAATGCAACTAAATTATTACTAATTTATTACAGCATTTTTATACCAACTTTTTCACCACCCCACTTATTGGTTTATACTGAACTATACGATGGTGCAAAATTAAGCAATATGCCGATGTCTGAGCGGGAAAATTTTCACTAGTTTGAAATTCCAAACAAACGTCAACTGGCCCGTATTTCAGCGACTCATTCTGTTTAGAACAGGCAATCACTACTAGAGGTGCATGATCTATAAATTCTCTTCTCGATAGCAGTGGTTGTGGTTCTTTACCATAGTAATTAGCTTTAAAGTTTGTATACATTTCATAAAGAAGAGCATACTGATTTCGGTTAATATCAAATTCAAATTACTATAAGGATAGCACCGATCATTTAAAAATAGTTTCACATTAGTCAAGCTGCAATGATCAAACTTGCTACAGTTTCTAGTAGTATTATTTTTTCTGTTTGTCTGAAATCCTAGTATAACAAATCTCGGTTTTTCCAATTGTGTGTTGAGGTTTTTACAGTCCAAATATGGTTTGAACTCACTGGAACTAGGGGATATTCATATAGTTCCTAAGTTCGAAAACTTATTGGAATAGATGGATCTTTTTCAATATATTTTAGTAACTGAAATTTTCGTGAATCAAACAGTCTAACGCTAGGCAATAACCACTCTATTTTATTGATTTCAATTTTATACTGCTCAAGAGAAGCTGTTTGCAAGATCAAATTTGCATTACTCTGTGATCTGTTCAAAATGAGTTCATGTTTAGCATTGAAATTGATTTTGTGATAATCTTCAGCAAAACCAAATATCATGCTAAGGAGGTATGGCTACATCAAAGTAGCCAGTCACGTTTATTAGTGATTGATTGTTATTATTTACATCAAGCCAACCAGTATTCTGTATGTATCATGATTGTCCTGGATTTAGAGATACATAATTTTTCATGAGACTAGTCATACCAACATTTTTATTTCTGTCAATTTCTATTGCATTGATTTCATATCTTGCTTCTTCAAATAAATGACAGATGGCATTAGAAACTAAAGATGTGTTTGTCACTAGCGCTCCATCAGTTTTTACGATTCTTCCATTACGTAAAGTAAACTTTTGCTCGGCAGGAAACCCTGGTCCTGATTTTGAACAACGATCCGAATTTCATCATTGTTGTTGATGGTCGATGAGGCATAAGGCTGATGCGCATAAATTTTACAGTGTGCAATCGACACATCAAATATGATTGGTGCTTGAATATTAAAAATTTTCCCTTCCATAACAAATAATCAATCGTTGATAGACAAATTGACAGATGCAGGTGCAAAAATCTTAAATCTCTTTATTCTCTTCTTCGTTTTCTGAGCTTCACGCCTAGACTTTTTTCAAGAAGAGGACGCTTTGAGGTGTTAACCCATTGACTGCTCTTTGTCGACTGATAGTTTGAGGCATTGTGCTGGTTTATTATAATCAAAGCCAATCTTTTGGTTGAAAACGATGCCCATTATTAGAGAGACTTAATGTGCAGTCGGATTGTTATAACTTCACCACGAAAATTGACTAAATGTCCGTCTTGATCAACTACGAGGGTGGATTGATAAGTTTCCGGCCTGACCAAGAAAAACAACGTTTTTAAGAATTTTTTTTTTTTTATTTCTCAACATAATCTCCTCCAAGGCTG
>NC_046662.1:61202928-61221201 GCF_010883055.1 Belonocnema kinseyi | reverse complement strand
CAAGCTATCTAAGGATGGTACTATAGAACGCCACCTTAAGGTAGGCCTAGTGGCGCCATCTCTTGGTCAGGCCGGAAACTTATCAATCCACCCTCGTATACCGAGCTGTATATGATCTATTGTCTGCACGACGAATGGTAAGTAAATGACATGAGATGGTACTTCCACTATCTTATATCCAAGCGGCACTAGAGGGGAAAATTCATGAATAGTATGTACTTTCTGACAATCAATGTATGCCCCTCTAGTTATGCTACACTCAATTCTCAAAGAATTCACTTTTATGATTGACACCGGGTGATCAGATTCATAAGCTTGCTTAGCTTCTAGTCTGCGTGGTGAAAACCCTAGCAAATGACCGCTGAAATCTTTAGGTTCGAAATTTATACCGTGACTGCAGTAAATTTCACTTTTTAAAATATTATTATTTGATTTAATATTAATTTTAATACCCTTGTTTGCCAAAGAATTCTGTAGATAGCGCTTTATGTCACTTATTTCATAACTTTCTGTAGGTATTTGAATTATTTCATCACCCACATAAAATTTATTTCGACCAACGTCTACATTGGGTATCGAATTGAAGGTTAGAAATTCAACGAGTCCAAGTGCGTGATTTTTATAAGGAGACAACTCAATTGGAGGAAAATAGTGCGTTTCCAGGATTGAAGAAGTTCCTAATAATGTTAGCGTCAATGAATCATCCATGATGACAGCTAGCGCTCGACTGAATTTATAATGCAAATTTCAGCACTTATATAGATTAAACGTACTCTTAGATTTTAATTGATTAGTTAGAAATTGCAAACATAAATGTCCACATACGAATGTATCGTAATTTTGATATCTCTCGTGATTATACTTTATGCTACCAACACCGAAATACTTGAAGAGATCCGAAGGTGGTTGAAGATTACCGAAGCTATCGAAATAAACTGTTTTGCCGTCAATCTTTTTATAGGCACACCAATGTGTTCCTGGTTCTTTTTCATCATCAAGATTAACAATAGCACATTCATATTTACGTGGCCCACCCTTTGATAATCCATTTCGCATAAAAACACCTTGAAAATGTGAAACCTTCAACGATTTTGCAAATTTCAGTAAATCTGCATCAGTCAAGGCTCGATAAGATAGCTTCACTTTGAGTTTTTTGACTTGCGTTTGAGTCCTACTCCATGTTTATATAGTTTTAGATGAAGCCCTAATCCTTGTCTATATGGCTTCAAGTATAGACCTTTTCCTAAAGCAATAGCTTCCATCGTCTCATTATGTCGTTTACTCTCTGAAAGTTGTTGTTTTGCCGAATTTGCATCATTCACAGCTCTAGCTATTCTAGCAGCTCCACCGGCTAGTGCTCCAGCAACACTGAGTCCTGCAAAAACGGTTATGAGGAAGGATAAAAATCCTCCTACTTTGGCAGGTACAGGTAGAATACGCGGTTTATTCACATTTCTTCTCTCACCAGCCTTTATCACAGCTGCGCGTGCGCCTCTGAGTTCAGATTTAATGGCAGTTTGCGCATCATTGCTTGAAATCATAGACTTTTTAGATGCAGCGACAATTTTTCTCAGTGTAGTGGTCTTCTGTGATCTTCTTTTCTTGCTCAGACCCATCCCAAATTTTAAATTCGCCTTCATTACGTTTGCTACTCTTCAAACGGCTGCCTTTTTACCTATGCCAACGTCTGGAGCAAAGACACGTTTCCAAGCTTTTTCAGCCAGTACACTGTCAGCTGAGTTTCTAGCCTCTATATTATCTCTATTTTGGGAGTAGGCTATATCGTGCTCTTTGCAAGCAGCGTCCAGTAGATTGATTCCTGGATCACCTCGTGCTAATCGTTTGACTAGTTTCGTACCTGGTCCACAGTACTGGTAACCAGGCAAAGACAATTCAAACGGCAAATTGTTGATGATTCTGTTGAGCAAGCTTCTCCCACGTCTTGCCTGCTTCACGGTTCGTTTACGACTGACTGTTTTGCCTCTGTGAACGATCATATCTATGCAAGGGATACTTTCAGACTGAAGGGTCAACCTATATAACCAGGATATTTATAAGTTTTCCAGTCAGTCTTGGTCAAGATGCAGTTTGAAGCACAACCTGTGAAACTACCTATTCAAAATTTTGATTCGCTTGTTCAAAAAGAGAATAGAGAAAAACGACACGGGCAATTACTACCAAACAGTGCACGAGCTATATTTTGTGGACCTTCCAAATGTGGAAAGACAAATTCTTTGCTGGC
Organism: Belonocnema kinseyi; assembly: GCF_010883055.1. NCBI lineage: Eukaryota > Metazoa > Arthropoda > Insecta > Hymenoptera > Cynipidae > Belonocnema > Belonocnema kinseyi. The sequence continues at coordinate 61,218,959 of NC_046662.1, read as the reverse complement.
CCTACTGATACATCCAAATGGCTTGAGATTTGAAAATATTTGCATCTACTTAAAATCTCTAAAGCAACCAAAGTATGAATTTCTAGAAAAAGACCTTCAATCAGTAGATGGCGTTGAGTACTATCCTTTCAATGACCATGAAGAGGTTATAATTCCAAGTGAAGCGAAACCCAACTCGGTAATTGTATTTGATGATGTGGCTTGTGAGAAACAAAATAATATAAGAGCATTCTCTTCTATGATTAGGCACAAGGATGTCGACTGTTTTTACTTGAGTCAGGCATATGTTCATATTCCTAAACATCTTGTACACGATAATGTTAATTTACTTGTGTTATTCAAGCAAGATGAAATGAATCTAAAGCACATTTATGATGATCATGTAAATACTGATATGACTTATTCGCAATTTAAAAATGTGTGTTTAACATGTTGGAATAATGACAAGTATGGATTCCTTGTAATTGACAAGGATAGGAATCTTAACCAAGATAGATATAGGAAAGGTTTCGGTTGTTTTACAAATCTGAAAAAATAATTTATACATGTGTAATGATTAATATAAAAACAGTCACAACTTAGACGTTGATGCATCAACATGTCTTCGCGTCGGGAGAATTTTCAAAAGCAAAAGATTATTTTGCAACAAATTTCTAGAGAGAGTGAATTAATTCGACGAAAACATAGGTTAATAAAGTTGGGCAAAGAAACAGTTAAGCGCACATTAAGTGACACTTCTAAATCCATTGTTAATCCACTCGAGAAAATTGTTGGCGGTTTCAAGCATATGAAAAAATTTGAGCCAAATAGATGGAAAGAAGAAGCTAAGAATAAAGCTGAAGAAAGTATTGATGACGATGATTTGTCATATAAATCAATTAATGACGTTGAGGAAAAAGCAGATGAAAATGTAGATCCCAGTAATTTAGAGACATCGACTGCTAGTGAAGCTGAAAACAACTCAGAAACACCCACATCTTCATGGATTGATGATGATTCAAAAAAGTATCTCATATTGTTAGGCGAACGAAGTAGAGAACTCGAAAATGCGTATGAAGTAAGAAAATTAACGAAAGATACATTAATAATTGACGATTCTCAGATAAGTTTCAGTCAGAACTATATTCACGTGGGTAATTTGAATTTTTCCAAAAGTAAAGGCTTGATTGAACTTTTATTTTAAAAAGTACCTCAAGAGTCCTCTATAACTCCCAGTGATCTTGAAAATTATAGACAAATTGTTATTGCAACAAACTTATATAGAAAACATTATAAAACAAATGGAGAAATTCGTGACAGTAAGGCCTTTAAATATAATAACTTTGTAATGAAATCAATTCCTCCATCTCCAACAAAAAATTCAAATAGACGAAGTAAAGACAAAAATCATTATCAGGTGAAGGTATGATCCCACAATAGATGATTGCTAGAGAGAAAAATCTAATGGATTACATTTACTGGGATGATCCGAATGAATTGGTAGACCGATTACGCTTGCGTCTAGCGTTTCAAGCAGCTGATAATCCAAGTCACACCAACGAAATTATATCAATTATCGAAGAACTACGAGAAGCTGAAATTATACATTAATGGATGTTTATCAAGATTTTCATCGTTTTCAAGATGAGCATCGATGTATTTGGACGCCATTCCAAGCGAGCACAGAGTACAAGTCGCGGTCCTCCTGGAATCGGGTTCAAAGTCACATCTGAAGGAAATTATGATATGAATAATAAGAGGCTGTGTAAAGTGGCTGAAGCTCAAGAACTGTATGATGCTGTGAGTCTGAATAAGTTGCAACATACGATACAGCGTGAACTTCAGACTATATATGATGTTGTAGCTTCTTTGCGAACTGAAGTAGTCAATAATACAATGGTGATTGAAACTCTGGAAAATTCCACGGATAAACTTTTTAAAAATGCTAAAATTGATATTGATTAAATTCAAAAACTAGTTTATCGAAATTCTGAGCTCATTAGTCAATTAGACATAAGGCTGAATTCACTAAAAATGGACGCCGAGAAGCTGCAATTGGCGAAGGAGCTGCACAAACCAGCTAGACGAAATTACGAACGTCGACATTTCGATATTCGTGGCATTGATGAGACCTGGCAAGCTGATCTTGTTGAAATACAACCATAAGAGACAGTAAACAAAGGATACAAGTACATCTTAACTGTAATCGACATATTTTCAAAATTTGCTTGGGCTGTCCCCTTTAAATCCAAGAAGGGTGAAGATGTAGCTGCAGCCATGGAATGTGTACTTGATGAGGGGCGCATACCGAAAAATTTACAAGTTTATAGAGGAAAAGAATTTTACAATTCGCAATTCTAATATCTTATGAAGTGATACAAGATAAATTTGTACTCGACATTTAGCAATTTAAAAGCGTATACAAAAATTTCAGTATAAAGCAAGCAATTGAAAAATCGAAATTTAAAGTTGGAGATAAAGTACGTATAAGTAAGTTTAAGCATGTTTTTGAGAAAGGCTACACACCGAATTCGACAACTTAAATAGTTATTATAAGTTATGTCAAGAATACTGAACCAATGACGTTTATGCTTAAAGATTACACAGCCACTCAAAAAAAGTGTGCGGATCTGGTAACAAGACACACGTATTCCTATGGATTTTGGGGCGCTGAATTGAAATTCGGTATCAAAAATCACCCATCACGTCATGGTTGAGCGATAACCTCAAAAAATGACGAAAAATCATGCACTGAGGCCAATAAATTTCAAAATAATGCCAGTGATGCAAATTTTCACTTCAAAAACATGTCGACAACTGTGAAGGATCAAGCCTTGCCTAATATCAACTTATTTAACATAACTTTACCCAACAAAACCTGACCTCACCTAACCTGAATGAACAGAAATTTATTGAACTACACGTAAAGCTCTGGAAACATATTTTCCCAGTAGCAAATGTGTGCTACATCGAATGGGTCAACTCGAGCCTAACCTAGAAATAAATCTAACCTAGCCTAACCTAACCTAACCTAACCTCACGAAACACAATTAAACTGATTGTGTTGTCCCGTTGTGTTTGCGGTACCGTTTGAATTAGCTTGGACTTAACCTGCAAGGAGGTCAAACCTATCCTAACCTAAAAAAACCTGACCTAACCTAACTTAACTTCACGTAACACAATTAAACTCATTGTGTTGCCCCGTTGTGTTTGCGTTACCGTTTCATTCAGCTTCGGATTAACCTGCATAGAGGTTTAACCTATCCTAACCTAACAAAACCTGACCTAACCTAACCTAGCCGAATGAAATTCAACCACACGTGTAGCTATGTAAGCTATGTAAGCCGGTGTAGAGTACTTGAGATACTTTTCGTTGTTTGAATTTTTTAGACGATACAACAAAAGTCTGCAGGAATTGCAAATGACGTGAAGAACCCATTATGTTTCTTGGTGCAGCAATTTACGGTCTTTTCGTAAAGACTTTTCACTTCCTCGTCGATTGATTTTCGCAAACTGCTCACTTCATATTTACTGAAAATGTAACAGAATGAATCTGAGCTATTCTTGCAGGCATGCGATTGAGGAATGCTCGCGGTTTTTTTCCTTGTAGCATGAGACTCTACACCAACCAAGTGATCCATTGATGAAGAGATACGGTTGCATGATGACGATGTCGGAGAGCCCGCTTTCCCACCCTGACCAGACGCCGAAACTGGGGTTTTTCCCTGCATCGTAATACACTTTTTACCTGTGTCTACCATGACGGCATGAACGCCGTTTACCCAGGGACTCAGCCAATGGGGATCCGTTGCCCACCGTCACGACGTGGAGGTGCCCTTGTTACAGACATAGGCGAATAATGCTAGCAACAAGCGGTTACGAAACTCCAGACATTTACTGCTATTAATGTCAAAATATGAAAGTACGCAAGAACAGGGTTGCCAGCATAATCGGTCAGGTTAGGTCAGGTTTTGTTAGGTTAGGATAGGTTAAAACTCTATGTTGGTTAATCCGAAGCTGAATGAAACGGTACCGCAAAAACAACGGGACAACACAATCAGTTTAATTCTGTTTCGTGAGGTTAGGTTAAGTTAGGCTAGATTAGATTTATTTATAGGTTAGGCTCGAGTTGACCCAGACGATGTAGCACACATTTGCTACTGGGAAAATATGCTTCCAGAGCTTTACGTGTAGTTCAATAAATTGCGGTTAATTGAGGCTAGGTGAGGTCAGGTTCTGTTGGGTAAAGTTATGTTAAATGAGTTGATATCAGGCAACGATTGATCCTTCACAGTTGTCGACATGTTCTTAAAGTGAACATTTGCATCACTGGTATTATTTTGAAATTTATTTGCCTCAGTGCATAATTTTTCGTCATTTTTTGAGGTTATAGTTCAACCATGACGTGATGGGTGATTTTTGATACCGAATTTGAATTCAGCGCCCCAAAATCCATAGGAATACATGTGTCTTGTTACCAGTTCCGCACACTTTTTTTTGTGTGGCTGTGTTATCAAGTTGAAGCTATTTCAGGTAGCTTTTATGAACAAGAACTAGGCAAAGTGAGACATCCAGATATTTATTTTGTAGAAAAAGTAATGAAAAAAGAAGAAATAAGCTATTTGTAAAATGTTTCGGTTTCGATAACTCACACAATAGGTGGATAGGAAAATCTAGTTTATAAGTATCTTTTGTATTAAATTTAAGTTTTTCTGAATTAAGTTGATTATTTTCAAAACATATTTGTATATCTTTTTACTTACACATCTACCTATCCTTAATCTAGCAAATGAAAAAAGGCGAATTTGGTTTAAATTACATTTATTTAGATTTTTCTTATCAACAAAATGCATGAAATTTTAATCTATAAATGTACCATTCACACATCTGAGTCCTTGTAATTTCTCAATCACTTCTTCACACACATTCTAATTATAAAAAGTAATCATTTCAAGAAACAGAATTTCAACACGCATAAGATTAGCAAATATTATTTTTTTCATTGCCTTACTCTTTCAACTTGTATAATTTTTTCGTATATAAGATTTTACACTTTTCACAGATGGTGATTTCACTTTATGCCAAATACTTTCAGCGATGGTTTCAATAATGACATCTTTTGTACGTTGAAAGGACATAACACTCAGATCCAGAAGATACCGGTCGACACAAGGGCTGACTTCCTGGAGAACAGCAAACGTTCCCAATGGGCACAAAATTTGGCGACGTCTTTACGACTTCGTTACGATATCTTTACGACAACATTACGACATCCTATGTCCATGTCGTTTCGGTGTCTTTACGCTACCGTAAAGACATTGTCAGATCATGCGACTTATTTACAATATCGTAAAGACACCTCAACGACATGGACATAGGATGTTGTAAAGTTGTCGTGAAGATGTCGTAACGATGTCCTGAAGACGTCGCGAAATTTTGTGCCCACTGGGTTGTTTCTGTCAGCACAAACGGATAGTATTTTTGGTTTCCTTGATGATGCTCCAAAGCCACTATATATTCACCAAACGATACAGTCATGTGTATATGGAAATTTCCGCAGTCGATGCATTGGTGCTTCTCTTGACCATCAAAAATCAGGAAAATGAGGTTGAAGTAACTTTTGAATAATTTCCACCCTTCAGGATTCAGAGTTATACTTAAACGAGGATGACTGGTCTGTAGTTTCACTGATGAACAGAGATTTGCGTCTTTTGTAAAGTCAGCACCGATAACAATTTGCTTTGTGAATGATGAATTCAGGTTGTATGTGATCGCATGTAACATTTGGTTTCGTGGTGTATAAGGCAGCATGAATATCTCACTGAAGCTTGTGACAGACTGAGCGATAACTGAGAAACTGCAGACACTTTATACTGTTTTCTCCACAAATTCAATGGAACTGTAGCGTCCACCCAAATATCACATGCAGAGATCGCCATCTTCGCAGGATTTTTTCATTCCTAGTAGCCAATTTTCATCTTCATTCAGCAGATTGATCATCCCTGCTGGTAGAAACACAGTAATTTTTTTTTCTACTGTGACAATGTACCGCACTCCAAATTGTGTTGTTACTCTCTTGATGTTTGTAATTTCGTAGCTTTTATTTAGCTCCAGATCCTTCAGTTTCTCCGTTGGAAGGAAATCGCTGTTAAGTGCAATTTTGTTCCAATTTCACAAAATCCATCTTCACTTGTTAATATGCACCGTATACAAGTTTCTCGTTAAAGTATGTAAATCGATTCGCACTTCTATCACTTCTTTTAATTCTCGAATGTTATTTAGAAATACGTTAAAACAATTTTTTAGCTCTTGCTGCCTTTCTTCTTTACAATCTGACATCTGACAATAAACTGATAAAGGAGTAGAGCTAGCCGCATTTTATAGACGCTTACCCCCTCTACCGATTTCTGAAGACTTTTGCACAATATTGTCTGATATTGCATCATAGGATGAAACATTGTTCTAGAAGGTTCTACATTATAATCAACACGTGTGGCATATAATTTTTTAACATCACAAAATATAATGCGTCATTGAAAATAACCTTGAATCTTTTATTCTCCTTTCCATAAATATATCTCTTTCTTTTTCTTAAAAAAAAACGGACCCGCAAAGAACTTAACTTTTACGCTGAAATCTGAAAAACTTAATTTTTCTCCATTCTACGCTCATTACCGGCTGCTCCTTTCCTAGACTTAACTGTGGTTGTAGGGTAAATGTTCTCATATGACTAGTCAAAGTCCTTTGCAACAAATCCACTGCGTACTCTAACTTATCTATAGTAACATAGCTTGTCAGTGCTGCCAGATAGAGCTACAAATTTACCCCCACCATACCTATCGTTTGCGAGCCGCAAAACAGAAGGTGCATGATTACCACTGTAAGTTCGAATGTAAGCTGAAAACGCACGATTCTAACTATCGTTTTCTCAGGTTTGCTACTGCACGATGATTCCCGATCTGAAAGCTTCGAAAAACTTCGGTGGTCTTCTATGTACATCTCGGTCCTCATTTGAAAGAAATTGAAGAAATTGACGATTATAATGTTTGTAGTTTACTACTAATAAAATAGTTTACTACTAATTAAAATACTCAATTCAGTTGATTTATTGATTTTAATTTTTAATTAAATTTAATATAATTGTCGAAACAAAGAATTTGTGAAAAAGGGATTTTTCCGAAAGTTTAAATGATACAAAATAAAATGAAGCAAATATACATGCAGTATCATGTATGTATGATATAGAATATTATTTTAACAGATAAAGCAATGTTAAATTCAATTATTTTTTTGTCGATGAATTATAATTTCGATAATTGGAAATTTCGAAAACTGAATAACTTCGGGCTTTATAAAATTCTGATTATGAAATGTCAGAAATTTAAAATTTCTGGATTTTTCTACTTAGCTCAGCGAGAACCAAATTCACAGGATCTCCTTGATATTACTATTAATCTTAAAAATCTCAATGGAAAAATTAAAATTGGCCTTTTCCTCGCCTTTTATGTAAAATACATTTTTCAGTTTTTCTAAAAATTAACGTTGTTTTTGTAGTTTGAAGAAATTTTCAAGTTACTTTATAGAAACTAGAATCATTGTTTTTTCTCACAGGTAAAGCCAGTCACTGAATCATAGATTTTATATTTTATTTAAAGTTAATATTTTGTCTACAAATCATTTTTTTATTCTTAAGATTCAGAGACTTATCTAAAGAGAAATACCACCTCGTAATTCGCACTAACGTTTTTTTTTAAATCGTGGGAAGAAATTTACTTTAATTAGATTTCTTTGCGTTCACTTATAGTGCAATCTATACTCTTCCAAATTTTGTAAAGAAACCTCAATTTTTTAAATCACCAAAATGGCATACATTTTTCGAATAAGAATCAAAAGTTAATTTTCTTACAGTTTTCGACTTTACCTACTTAAAAATTTTAAAATATTAATTATTTTTCAACATTTATTTCAAAGACGCTAAATTTGTATATTATGAAATATTCTTGCTAAGAAACAGAAAATTACAAATTTTGAAAAACACCGAAAATATAATTCACAAACTAGAAAATTTACGAAATTTCAAACTACCGAAAAAAAATAAGTCTACCGAAAACATTCAGCAATAAAATTTAAATATTCTGAACGTAAAACGTAATGAAACTAGAAAGATTCAAAGATTCTAAATTTCCGAAACTGAAAAAAAAATTTAAACATCAGGACATTTCCAATGTTTCAAATTAATAGGACTGTAAATACCAAAAAGTTTAACTTCCGAAAGCAGCGAATTCCCGAAAAATGAAATATTTGAAATATATAATTTCCGACACTTAAAAATTCCCAAATGATAAAATTTCTGACAGTTATAATGTATAAACATTATTACCAAATTTAAAAATTTGTGCTACTGGATACTTTATAACGTCAGAAATTTCATTTTCAGGATTTCAATATTTCCGGATATTACAGTTGAAAGTTTCCGATGAGGCAACTTTCCAAATAATAAAATTGTTAAAGCTTAATAATTCAATAATTCTGAAATAATAAAATAATAAATAAAATACTTTGATTTGACAAACATATTTTTTATCCATTATTTTATTATTTATTTATAAATAAAACAATGTTTAAATCGTTTAAATTCGTAAATTTTCCTGTTTCTTACGTTTTTTTATTTATCACTTTACCTCTTTTATCACCTTTTTTATTGCTATAATGTGGACCTACATATGTTTATATATTTTTACAAAGCAATCAGTTATTTCTCACTTTTGAATTAAGGAATATCTTGACAAATCGTATTAGTAGGTTCTTATTATCTTAAGTGGCCTACTTTTTACATATCAAATCCATCAAATTTCACTACTCATTTATTACGTTTTAGCAGTTTTGATTTAGATAGGCAATAAAGTATCCCTTGTATTTAAAAAAAAACAACAAAATTTGAATCAACTTCCTCTTTAAGAACAATGTACTACCGAAAATTGGCTTACATCGAAAAAATAACTCTACAGAAAAGTAGAGTATGAGGCACTGCTATGCATAACTAAATTATGGCTTTGTGAAAATTTAAAGCTTTGTTACGAATTTCTCAATATGGACTACTTAAGGATTATGGTCTCCTTAAATCAAAATTATAAAGTTAAAGCTAATACTAGTGAAATTGTATAGATTCTATTAGTAAAAAGCGCGCCGTTAAAGATTAGTAGAAAAGTACGAATTCTATTATTCGATATCTATTTTCTACTTCAATCGTAAGCGTGACGCAATCTGTCCACGGTTTAAAACCATTCCCTTCTTATTGCTTGAGCAAAGTTAAAAAAATTAAGAATGTTTTACTATCTTTAAGTAACAATGTGTCAATGGGCTCTTAATTTTTTTAATTTTTGTGTACCTGAAGTTAGCGGTGTCAAGCACTAGAATTTTGGGACTAAATACTTATATTTAATATTTTTCATGTTTTAGTAAAGTTTTAATAATAAATCAACATTCCAGTGTATTCTGAGTAAAATCCAAAGAGTAGGTCGTTGCATAAATTGCATATATTTTTTAAAATACTGCACAACATTTTGAAAAGCTTAGTGCATACAAAGATTTTTTCAAACACTCAATTTTTAACAGAAAAAAATATAAAGGAAAAAATATAAACAACCTTTTCGAAAATTCTGTGACCTTGAAATGGCAAAACATGCAAACCACTTAGAAAATCACGCAGTTGCTTAATAACGCTAATGAAATGTAAATATCTCAAAATAATCAACTTCTCTTTATATTATCATTATTAGATAACGACTATAGAACATATTACTCGTATATAATCTGTAATGAAGAACCAGAATAATAATTTTTAAATGTGTTAACAACATTATTCTGAAATACATTTATAATTTTCTTGTCATCGTTGAAAAAATGAGGAACGTTTATACTCTGATCTTCACCTTGCCAATCATCTTTAATTCTATTGGTGAATATAATGACATACCTAAATTTTTGTTAATATTTTCAAGCATTTCGTAACCAGAAATTTGTCTGGCGTAATAATTCCAGCCGGCAAATTATAAAAGCTTAACCTTACCAATTGTTGCACACAAGTTTGTTTTTTGAAAACTTCCTTTTTATCTTATGTAAATAATGAATTAATTTGCGGTATTTCTACCATCTTAATCTATCTCTTCGTATGAGCTCTGAACATTGATTCATTTATTATTACATTCTCGTCAAAATGACAAGGTATTAGTTCCATGTAAAAACTATCGTATATTTCTTTAAATTTTCACGCTTTGAATCCCCCTGAATCGTAAAAAATAAGGTTGTTCATACAAATCCGGTACCATTAAAAAAAACTGTCGGTACCAATCGAAAAAAATTGTACGTTCCGGTAAAAAAACTGTTGGTACAGATACACACAATTTATTGGCACCGACAGTTTTTTACTAGTTTTTTGTACGTATATTTTATACATATATTATATTATTCTCTAGTTGGTTTGAAAAAGGTTCAAGGTGAAACTGAAATTATTTTTATAACTAAGAAGACGAATCAGAGATGTGTAGGGGTTAGGCCACGCGATGTTGGAAAGGGTTAGGGATTTGACCAACATTATTTCTGTGACCATTCACGAAGGTGCCTTCCTGCCTTACGAGATGCTAGAGAGGGGTAGAAATGTTACCAACATTATTTATGTGACCATTCAGTGGGGTGCCTCACACGATGCTGCAAAGGGCTAGGGATTTCAAAAACATAATTTATGCGTCCATTTACAGGAGTGCCTTGCCGCGCCATAAAATGTTTAAAAGGGTTAGGAGTTTGACTAACATTATTTCTGTGACCATTCAATGAGGTGTCTTCCCGCCCTCACAAGATGATGGAAAGTGGTCTGGGTTAGACCAAAATTATTTCTGTGACTATCGACTGTGGAGCGTTCCTGCCCTCACAATATGTTTGAAAGGGGTCGGGATTCGACCATAATTATTTCTGTGACCCCGAACAGGGGTGTTCTCTTTCTCCTACGCGATTTCGGCAAGGTTTTGAGGCTTGACCAATATTATTTCTGTAGCCATTCACAGAGTTCAACGGTTTAACCAATATTATTTCCGTGACCATTCAGTGAGGTCTCTCATGAGATATTGAAAGGAGGAAGGGATTTGAACTATATTATTTCTGTGACCAATTACAGGGGTACCTTCCCGCCCCTCAAAGTGTTGAGAACGGATAACGGTTTGACTGAAATTATTTCTGTTACCATTTACAGGGGTCTATTACCTCCCCCACGAAGTGTTGGGAAGGGGAAGAAGTTTAACCGACGTTATTTCTGTAAGCAGTTACAGGTGTGCTTTCCCGTCCTCAGGAAGTGTTGAAAAGGGGTGAGGGTCTAACCATACTTATTTCTGTTACAAGTCACATTGGTGCCTCAGCGTCCCTAAGAAGTTCTGGGACGGAGTACGGGGTAGGGGTTCGGCCAACATTAACTATAAATTCAACGAATTCCATGAATTCCTTGAATTCCTTGAATTCCGTTAATTTCATTAAGTCCGTGAATTAATTGAATTATGTAAATTCCATAAAATCTTTTCATTACGTGCCTACCTTTATTTCTGTAAATTTCATGAACTCCGTCAATTCTATGAATTCTGAAAATTCTTTTCATTCCGTGAATTTCATGAGTTCTGTGAATTTCACAACTTTCGCAAATCATAATTTTTTTCAATTTCATAAATATCTTAAATTAGATAAATTCCTTAAATTCCAGGAATATCTTTAATTGTAAAATGATTTGATGAAACAAATCAATCCTTTCTTCGACCGTTGATATTTATTGATTTCAAATCGTAGATTTCAAATTATTTATGTCTTACGGTCCAATCGTAAATCGAAAAATAAATATGAGTCAAAAAAACATGTTCTTCGAAACTCAGATATTTATTTAATAGAAAAAACTCCTTTTGAACTTCCTGACGTTTCGATACACATGCGTACATTTTTCAAAGGTTCTTAATCTGAGTTGATGATGGTTTAAAATAGTCAAACAGATCAAATTTCATTCTAGAAAATAACATTTAAGTCAATCGTTTTTAAAAAATTAATTAAAATGTAGTCATTTTAGGAGTCTAAAAAAAATTTGTTGATACTTCAATCGATTAGACTACATTTTTTTAAAAATATAGTACGAGAAAACAAATTAGCGTAGGTTAGGACGGACGAACAGAAATTGACTGTTCGTCCATCCTAACCTACGCTAATTTGTTTTCTCGTACTATATTTTTTTAAAAATGTAGTCTAATCGATTGAAGTCTCAAAAAAATTTTTTTTTAAATAATTCACTTAAATTTTATTTTTTGACTGAAATTTGATCTGTTTGACTATTTTAAACCATCATCAACTCAGATTAAGAACCTTTGAAAAAGGTACGCATGTGTACCGAAACGTCAGGAAGTTCAAAAGGAGTTTTTTCTATTAAATAAATATCTGAGTTTCGAAGACATGTTTTTTTGAATCATATTTATTTTTCGATTTACGATTGCACCGTAAGACATAAATAATTTGAAATCTACGATTTGAAATCAATAAATATCTTTAATTGCATGAATTTCTTGAATTACTTTATTCTTTGAATTCCAAAAAATTCTTGAACTCCATTAATCCCTTGAATCACTTGAATTACATGAATTCCATGAATCCATTGAATTCCATAAATATCTTTAATTCCATAACGTCCGTGAATCTTATGAATTCCTTAAATTCCGCGAATCCTGTAAATTCCATGAATCACTTAATTTTCATTAATTGTGCCGAAGCTCAATCCAATCTGGGCATCTTCTTCAAAGTTATTGAGCTTACAGGATACAAGAAACTACAGGCAGACAAACTACTTCGCAGAAATAGTTTTTTTTTATTCAAGGAGTCTCAGAGCGTGGAGTTTAGATGAAAACTGACGAAGCCAAATTTGACATAAAACAAATATCTTCACTTTAGGATAGTTCGAAACGTTCGACTTCTGAGTGAATAACCCCTTCAAACCAAAAGGGATACCCCTTTTGGCTTGAAGGTAATTTCATATTTATAAATCTGTATATGTAAATATTTTCCTCACTATTGCTTTAATATAAACTCAGTCTTTCTCTCTGCCTTTTTTTCACTTTTACGCTCATTGAAAAATGTACGCGCAAAATAAAAAAGCATTAAATCATTTAATAAGTATAATAATGCTTTATCATCTGAAAAAATTATTTTATCTTACAAATTGTTTATTTATAATTTTTTATTATTAGATGTTTTTATTAATATATGTATTTAATTTCTTTGTAAAAATGCAAAAAACCTATGGACTAACAATAAATAAAAATTATAGTTAACAAAAAATAAAGAAATGACTTTAAAACAACGGCTCAATAAAATATTTTTATTTTTATGGATATGAATTCAGAAAATTTTCCTTTATAACGCCCAATTGACAGATATTTAATAATCGAAACTTTTAATTAAACTCAATCGAAGTTCACCGTGATACTTTATAAGAATCAATTCATAATTCAGAAAAGCACAATCTCGAAAAATTAGGATTTTGCTAGTTTTTTACACATATCACTCTTACCCGTAATTATGGAAAATCTGAAATCGTCGAGACATTAACATCAAACTTTAAAGTAAAAGCGTTCATAGAAAAAATGCAAAAAGATATTCTCACTTTGTGCAAGATATAATATTGCATGAACTGGAGGCCTAATGAATCAGAATGTAGAGATCAATTCTAATAATTGAGGAATTTTATTTATGACAATTTTATTAAAAAATTATTTTTTAGTAACACTGAAAAATACAAACGATTTGTCGGACAAAGAAGTGGAAGAGGCTGAACAGTTATATTTCTGTTTAGATGTGCTAAAAATTATTTAATAAAATTTGTTTGTAAATAAATAATACAACAAACCCTCGTTTTCTGTCCAGTATCGGGGGTTGCCTTAAAATACCCTGGGACTGAATTAGGGGAAATCAAAAGGTTAACAGTCAGGGCCACATGAACCGTTTCCAATTAGAATGTGTGCTATTGTGTAATATACTTGACTGAGCAATCGCGCACTGCGGCCCTTCCAAGACGACTGTCGGAACCGTTCTCGCCCTGCTCCCCTGAGAAACTGCCGGCGCCAGCGGTTCTAGGAAGGACGAAAAAGAGGGGCCTGAAAGCTAGAGTTGGGTGTACGAGTAAACTTGTTTAAAAAATGGTTTGAACAAAAACTGACCAGCATTTCGATATCATAACCAGCATATTCATAATCAAGAGACTCTTCGTTACCGTTTGAATAATAATGATGTCGGAACCTATTAGTGCATGCAGAAGGGTTAGTTACAACTCAATTACTCTTAGTAGAGGTATTTGTGACATTTTATAGATACTATAACACGTTAACAGTTTTTTTTACTCAAGGGTTATTCGAATTGTGTACCTTAACCTTAACGAACTTAGTAAATAAATATCTACCCTGGATGATTACGCGAATGAAATCTAAACAACCGAAAATAATAAACTTCACTTCATATTATTCTTATCATTAATTTTATTATTAGATAATTACTGTAGACTATATTACTCGTATAAAATGTGTAATAAAGTTCCAGAATGATCCATAGTTACTTTGTAAACCAAATTATTCATAAAGAAATTATTCAGTTTCTCCTCTTCTTAGAAAAAATGAAGACAGCCTATACTATGATCTTCACATTCCCCATCATGTTTAATTATATTGGCAAGTATAATGGTATAATAAAATATTTATAATTTTCTTAGATATTTTAACGCTTTCCCCAGTCAGCAATTTTTCTGAGGCAATAATTTCTCCCGATAAATTAAGAAAGTTCATAAATTGTTACACAATTCGAAATTTGAGCAAAAAAGCAAATATATTATACGCTTCTGCAAAAATGATGTAAATGTCTACATATCTTGTAGTATCTTAATATACTTCTTTGTATGCGGATTAAAAACTGATTCATTGATTTTCACATTCTCTTAATAATGATAAGGTATTAGTTTTATGCGAAAACTGACTATGGGGTCGTATATAAATCACGTGATCATTTTTTTGCTACACCCCGCCCCCACCCCCCGAACGTGACTGTCCGTAATATTATTTCTGACCCCCCCCCTCTATTATTACGTGACTCTTTTCAAAACGATGAAAATTTATATAACATGACTAACTTTTATTAAATAAAATGAAATGCAAATTATGTAATTTGTTAAAAAAGAAGGCTAATTAGTTAGAAACTGTGTGACTAATAACCTTTTTTAAAATAAATTTTTAATTAAAAACGTCATTTTATCAACTTAAAAAGAACTCAACCCCCGTTATGAGACCCTCTAATTCCGAACAAAACAGGTCTTACTAGATAGGAAAATGTACTGTAATTTGAGTCCAGATCCTATACAGTTTCTTATAAATTTTCGGGTGTGATTTCCTATACAGTTTTCCATATAGTTTTGTATATAAATTGCCGTGTCCAATTTTTTTATTTTTTCAGTATTTTTAGAATTTTAAAATATTAAAATATAGAATATTTTAGTTGAATGTCAATAGACGAGGAAAGTCAAATTATTAATTATTAATTATAGCATGCCCTTCCCATTTCCTCAACTACCCAACTTCAACATTCAGAATTGTAATATTTTACAATTATGAAGACAATAATAAAATAAAATAATTTGGGCATGGTAAAGTATCCGTATAGGAAAACATATGAAAAGCTATATAGGTTCGGGCATAAAATTACTGTACAGGGTGTCCCACGAGTTATCCTTATCCTTATAGGGGCGGGTTGAATAAATGAAAATAAGTCAAAAAGTTCCATTAACTTGTTGAGTCAAATACATATTTTGGGACTTAAAGAGATTTGAAATTGTACGAGGGTGGATCAAATACAAAAACGGAATTTTACAAATACTTTTCTTAGCCAATCGCAAACACTCTTACAGTGTAGGTTCTTGTAATGTAGTGTATTAGGAGTGGGTAAAACGCTTGGTGAGCTGTTTGACTCAGTCAATTCGTCAGTACAGCTATGAGTGA
>NC_046662.1:61199531-61202828 GCF_010883055.1 Belonocnema kinseyi | reverse complement strand
AGAGCTCCAAGGAGATTATGTTGAAAAATAAAAAAAAATTTACCCAAAAAAATTGTTTTTATACTTCATTCTAAGGACTTATTGAACTACCCTCGTATCATACTAACGAGAAGTTTTATGTAAAATTTGACTTTGTCGGTTTTCATAAAAACGCAACGTTTTGAGATTCCTTGAGTTAGAAGAAAACTATTGTTACGACTGTGTTTTTTCTGTCTGTAGTCAGCATGTCTGCTGTATCTTGTGAGTACGATAATTTTTGAAAAGATGATCAGATGGGATTGCGATTTGGGAAAAATGTACTTGAAACCATTTTTTTAAAGGTGAATACTTTTTTTAAATCGTGATGACGCTTTTAAAACAGTACCTTTCGAGAATTAAGCTGAAGATTCTGATTCGGGTTCAGACTCACATTTCAAATTGAGAACACGAGTGAGGTTTTCGATTTGACTTCATGCTTAGATAAACTAAAGAGCAAGGCAGTATGCTAAAGTGTCTTCAATAAGGGGTCTCTCTGAGACCACAAGTATATATTTTTCCGGTTTACCAGCTCTATATGAGTTAGCACACCCTGGATTTGTTGCGAAGGACTCTGTCTATATCATATGAAAACAAATGCTTTGCAAGCACAATTAAGTGAAAGGAAAGGAGTAGCATCGTGTAACTCCCATCTGGAGAACCTCTGTAAAAAGACAAGAGCATTCACAAGAGGGTCAACGAGGGTCGACAAGATCACGACACAAATCCTGAAGCTCACCTCATCTTATGAAGTTCGATAACAGTGAATTTACCGAACATGAAGAAGCAACGCAGATGCATCTGATTGAAGTTTATTTCCCGGGGGTTTAGCGAATTCGAAATGACCAAGAGGTGGAGGACGGGCCGAGAGAAGAAGGCCGATTGGAATTTCGCCGACAAGGTCGTTGATAACAAGAAGGCGGAATGAGCGCAAAGTTCCTTCGGTCGCTTTAAATCACCAGGGGCGGATGGAATCTATCCAGCGCTTTTCCAAAAAGTATGGATTTGGTCTTACCCTAACGGATGTAACCATTTAGGGCAAGCATTGCCTTAAAACACGTGCTGTTGGCATGGAAGGATGACACAGTGACCTTCATTTCCAAATTGGGAATGAGGGTTACACTGCTGCGAAAGATTTCCAGCCGATCAGCTTAACGTCTTTTATCCTGAAGACTTTGCAGAAACTGGTCAAAGGATACATTTGGCATGAAGTGCTTTTAGCTTCCCGGCTGCATAGAGGTCAGCAGCCTTAAGCACAGACATCTCCGTAGAAACTGTGCTCCATGATGTCGACGCAAAATTGGAGCAGCGATCGTGGGTTAACCCAAGAAAGAGACAAGAACAGTGGTTTCGGTGTTTACGGGCTGCAACCACCTGAACTATTATATGCACAAAGTGGGGTGTAACCCCACTACAGAGTGCAGGAAGTGCGGCAGATATAATAAAACATATATGCGAGTCTAGTACCAGTGCTCTGCATTGGATATGCTCAGGCAGCAAATCCATGTGGCTCATTTTATGGATATTGAGAGCGAATGTTTAAGGGGTGTGGCACAATAGGCTTTACAGCTTGGTCGTTAGAAGAGCTCCAAGGAACTTCCTGTTCGCTTTTAAACTAACTAACTCACTAACTATTGTTTCCTGTATAGTTTCCCATGTCTTATTTTTTTATATTTAATGATTGTTTTTCAAATAGGAAAATATAAAAGCTGCAAACGTTATATGGGAAACTAAATATGAAACTATACGGAAAACTATACAGGGTGCCCTGTGAGTTATCCTTTTTCTTGTAAGGGATGATAAAATAAAACAAAGACATTATTTAAAAAATCCCACAAACTTTGCGGGTCCAATACGTATTTTGGGACTTACAGGACTTTGAAATTGTATGTAGGTGAGTCGCTTTTGTGACAGTGTGCGTGCATGGAGTCTAGCGATCGTAGGCACCGCTTACCCTCTAGCGCGAAGTTCACAACGTTCAAGGTTTATAAAAAAGCGAAATCTAAGCTCGTTCGGCGAGTTCAGACTTTCACCAATTTATTAATGAAATTATCAAAATAATTTCAATTGCACTTACAGTTAATTGTATCAATCTGTGCACGAGCCCGGATAGCATTTTTAAAAATGTACACGTGCACAGTTTTGAGAAAAGTTTTACATCCTCAAAGTGGTTTATCCCAATTATTTTTTTATCAACTTAATTCTCTCGTAGATTATGTTCAAAAATCCCCAGGAAACCACCCCAACGAAGACACCAACCCTCAAACACTGCTCCCGAATCAGTGAAGTCGATCTAAATTTTCCTAGAAAAATGCTAGGATTGCTTACCATGTTTTAAACAATCATCAAATTGATTAGTCCCAATGATTAAAAAAGAAAAAATCAAATGATTCAGGGGATGATGTTTTAGCATCTCCCAAAACCACTCCTGCACATCCTAGGAGGATCTGGGCTTGGGTGTATTTATATCAGCCTTCACTATACTGAGTTCATAACAAATCATGAGGATTTTCAATATTATCGAAATTTTTAGATTTTCGTACTTATATGAGATAAAAATATCCCAAATACACCTGGAGGAAAATTCAGACACATGTCTCTCTTGGGCTAGTTTCTCAAAGATGTTCAAACATCATCTTCAAGAGCATTAAGTTGATAAAAAACTCAGTGGGATGAACCAGATTGAGGATTACAAATTTTTTTCGATTTATCGAAGTAAGACTTTTCGCACAACTGTGCACGTGTACAGTTATACAAGTACCATTTGCGCACCTGCACGGTTGGATAAAAGTTACGGAAAGTGCAATTCATTTTATTTTATTAACTTCATTGAAAAATCGGTAAAAGTTTAAACTTTTCGTGTGAGCGTAGATTTTGCTTTTTTGTACACCTTGAACGTCGTGAACTTGACTCTAGAGGGTAAGTGGAGCTGACTATCGCCAATCTAAATGCACGCACACTGTTTCAAAAGCGGCACATCTAATACATACGAGGGTGAATCAAATATTAACCGGAATTCTTTTTTAATATTTATTTATTTATAAAACAATACAAAAATACTATTGATTATTTTTCTACATAGTCTCCTTCACGCTCTACACATTTTTTCCAGCAGTTTGGAAGCTTGTTAATTCCTTGCTCGTAGAGACTATGAGGTCGAGTCATCAACCAATTGCGCAAGAATTCCTCAACATCTTGATCGTTGTCAAATCGCAATCCTCCAAGTGCATCTTTCATGGGCGCAAACAAATGATAGTCACAGGGTGACAAATCTGGGCTGTA
>NC_046662.1:61172200-61199431 GCF_010883055.1 Belonocnema kinseyi | reverse complement strand
CCATAACCTTACCAGCTGACTTTACGGTCTTTGCCTTCTTTGGAGCTGGTTCGCCTGTGGAAATCCACTATTTGGATTGTTCCTTTGTCTCAGGAGTGTAATAGTGTATCCATGTTTCATCCATAGTATGATATTGTAAATAGTATGCAAAATCTCCTGTCACCAGCTTTTTAATATTTAAAATTTAATATTAAGATCAACAAAATACCAGAGGTAGATCAGGATCGCGCTAGACTTAATATCGCGAAAAATATATGTGGGGTTATAAATTCGGGCTAGGCCGTAAAGTCAAAAATCATACAACCCTTGAAAGAAATCAGACAGGCTGAGAAATTTGCAAAAGAAAACCCTCAGATTCTTTTTGTTAATGCAGACATGGGTTATACTACCGTCGCGATGAAAAGAGAAGATTATGACGTGAAAGTTAATACATTATTAGAAGATCAGTGTTTATCGTAAGTTCTAGACGGTTAATTATTAGGGACTGTGAAGGATAAATAATGGGTTAACACTCCGATTAAATTTCAAACTGTATATTTGGAGAAGAAACTGAAATTAACCTAACAATTTAGCAAGGTAACAGTTATCGCACGGCTATAGTTCACGAATTAAAATTGCTAAGGATTGAGAACTTGTTCGCACCTTAGAGGATAAAAATCGAATATTTAACAAGCAAAAATCTAGGATCGTCTAGGACCCGAGAGCGCGAAGATGGACAAAATCGATGACCGAAGAAGGGATGAACCAGATGGGATGAACCCAGGTAACAGAGTTGGTGGGAGGTTTACTGTTCTTAAATAGAGTCCCTAAACTTAATAGCTTTCTGGCAGGGTTGAAGGCCCTAATTGCTTAGTACAGATGCATCGGCCTAGCCCTCGAACCTCCAAATCGTTTGATACAAACAAGGCTGTAAATTTTCTGAATCTTTTTTTGAATTAAAATTGTACCGTTTAAACTTAAAATTTAGCTCATTACAAATTTAACAATTCAAGGCTTTCTATTTCGAACCATTCTGTTCAAATTTATATAGTTTTTAACAATTGTTTGTAATGTATTGTTTTAAATGAACGGTCAAATATAAATAAAAAAAATTTAGACTGAAATAATATTTCAAGCCATATTCGAAAACAAATAAATTAATTTTCTAACAAATAATTGGTGTTTTAACTAATACAATTTACAGGATAAATTTTAACCAAAAATGGAATAGTTTAATTTCCAGATAAGAGCTATGATAAAAAATTGAATTGAACAAGGAAAAAAAACGAATTTTCAACAAAATTGTTAAATTTTCAAGGGAAAAGGTGATTTTTTGACCAAGAAGATTAATGTGCTATAAAAAAACGATTTTTAAACTTAACCAATATATACGATTAAGTTTTAATTAATCCTATAATAGTTACATTTTCAGATAAAGATTAATAATTTTTAACGGAAAAAATTTATTTTCAACAAAGTTGTTGAACTGTCAACCAATCAGATGAATTTTCGACCAAGAAAATTAATGATCTACAAAAAAGACAAATTTCAAACAAAATACATGAATTTTCAACGAAATTATTTAATTTTAAAGTCAGAAAGACGAATTATCTACAAAAAGTTGAATTTCTCAAGCGAAAAATATGAGTTTTCAATCAAAGAGTTAAACTTTCAACCAAATAGTTAAATTTTCAACCATAATTATAAAACCTTGTTTAAAAAAAAGTATTTTTTTACATAGTAGTTCAACTCTTAGTGAAATAATCGACTTTTAAACCCAAAAAGATGTACAGTTTATATTTTAACCAAACAATTGGATTTTTGACCAAAAATGATACATTTTCAACCAAAAAGATTAAATTTCTACTAAAAAAGGTCAATTTAATTTTAATAAATTTTAAAGTCAAAAAGAGTATTATCTACAAAAAAGCTGAATTTTTAACCTAATTTAAAGGTAAATAGTAGAATTTTCAACTATAATTATGAATCCTTAATAAGAAAAAATTAATTTTTTTAATAATTAGTTCAACTTTAAGTGAATAATCGAATTTTCCACACAAAAATTATAATGTTAATTTTTAACAATATAGTTTCATTTACAACAAAACGACTTGGCAACCAAAAAATATTAACAGTTGATAATTCAACCGAAAAATGTAATTTTTATTCAAAAAGTATGAATTTTCCATAAAGCAATTTAATTTCTACAAAGAAAGACGAATTGTTAACAAAATACATGATTTTATAACCAAAAATGGTATAGATTAATTGTCAGTTTCAAAAATGTATTTTCAACGAAAGAGGTGAACCTTCAAATAAAAGAAATAAAAATTTTAACAAAGTAGTTGAATTTTTTATAGAAAAGAGGACTTTGTTACAAAATAGTTACATTTTCAACAAAATAATTAATTTTTCAATCAAATAATTGAGTTTTTATCCAGCGAGATGAATTCCGAAATCACCAATTTCTTGAATTTCTTTCAAATTCAGAAGAGGAGAAATGGGTTGCGCGCGCAACCCAGGCATTTATATCGTCTCCTACTATATTCACACGGACATAGACGTGTCATAGTATTGGACCACGTCTCGTTTCAGATCTGGAATCACTGTAGGGGAGACACAATAAAGTTATTCTTCTCGATGACATGACAACGCTCGGCCCAAATTTGCAAAACCTGTCAAACCATAATTGGAAACGCTGAAATGGGAAATCCTACCTCACCCGACGTAGTCTCCTAGCATCGCGCCATCTGATTCTTTCGTGAAACATGTTTTTCGCATCTTACATGGTTTCCCTGGAAAATGTATTTCCCCATTTTTTAAAAAGCTTCATCATATTTAAAACAGAAAATTTCAGTCTTATACAAAAATTGTCTGAAATGAATTTCTATTATTTTGTAGATAAACAATTTTTAATGTAAAAATTTTATTTTTGTTTCTCGCAGTTTTTCTGGAAAAATAAACCTTTTATTATTATCATGTCGAAATTTATTATTCTTGCATAATACGTAGTAGTATTATATGACACCTACGGCTGCATATTACTTTTTTTGGCATTCCTACAATACGTCGGGACTTCTGCGCATCCATAGGAGCTATATAATAGTACTGCGCATCGAATTAAGTTAGATAAACCTTCCAAATTTTCTCGAGCATAGCCGTGCAATATTTCCTGACAAGCATATACTTTCTTGGTTCAATGAATCTTCCTTAAACTATCAGTGCAATATTCCGAACCTTAAACGCAAGTTTCAGGAAATCTTCACCAAATTTTTTGTGCTATCTCGACGCCTCCGTTCTACACTGCTCCAAATCGTGATTGGGCGGTGTATCGCTGCTCGTCGTGCTAAGTCACTGTAGCGCTCTAGGTCCATTTTTGACGATTTTAATTTTTATAAGAACATTAAAAAACAGACTACTCTACGTCTTCTGTTGCAATATTATGTAATTCTACACAGTATTTACAAAGAAACCAAAAGAAAGCGAAATTGGTTACTTTCTTCGATTTGTGTGAAAGATGGTTCCAGCTTGTTTGAAAAAATTTTTAATCAGTGCAAGAAATATAAAAATGCGAAATCATTATTTATTCTGTACGCAAGTTTCAAGTTCTAAGTTTATTGTGTTGGTGATGCTGACTGTTGACAGATAGGAACATTTTGTAGGTTGAGAATCGCGATACTTCAGAACGCAATTTTTATTATTATGATTCAAGAGTTATTTGAATTACAATACAGTTTATATTATCTCTAATATTTCTTTACGATCTCGGATAATTAAAAAATATAGACAGGGTGGGCCATTTTAATTGGCGAACCCGAATTTCTCGGTTTCCAAGAGGTGATACAAAAAAATGTTTTAGGCAAGCGTATTTCAGGACAAAGGAGGCCATTTATCTGTATAATTATTTTTGACCTTGAACTTTATTTTCAGGGTCATTTGAAGGACAAAGTGTTTGTTTTTATGGGAAACCCTATTTTTGACACCGGATTCGATAAGAGCGGGAAATTTTTCGTCCGAAATAGTTTTTCCTAATCCATGATATTCAGAAGTTAATTTTAAGGTCAAGTGCAAAAAAGACAGTTTTTGCGATATTCAATTTCGTTTTCTGGTGAAATAATCGTAGTTAATGTACCTTCATGAGGAATATTCAATTCCAGAATAGTTTTTTTGCGGAAAACTTTGTTTTTTACAACTGACTGTAAAAAAGCGACAATCTCTCTAACCTTAAAATGAGCTTGAAAATGAGATCTAAGTCAACATTTTCAAGGTCATTGTCACATTATTCTATCAGAAAATGCAATCGAATATCGCAACTACAGTTTTTTTAGCATTTAAACTTGAAATGAACTTCTGAAGTTCATGAAAACAAAATTTTAATATCATTTCGGACGTAAAATTACCTGCTATTTTCGAATCCAGTGTCAAAAGTAAAGGTTCCAATTTTAAAAAAATACTTTGACCTTCAAATGACCTTGAAAATCAAGTTCAAGGTCAAAACTAATTGCACAGATAAATGGCCTCCTTTGTCCTGAACAATTTTGTCAAAACCATTTTTTTTTAGCTCTTAGAAACCGAGAAATTCGAGTGCGTCGATTAAAGCTGCCCACCCTATATATTTGTTTGTATTTTCTTCATTTCCTATTAACATTCTCATATTAGCTTGCATTAATTCTGACAAAAATTCGATGAAAATAGATAGGTTAGTATACGAAAAATTCACTACAGCCATTTTCATAATTTTCGTCCGCATTTATAAATTTTGTTACGTATTGAAACTTTTAATCTGCTCTCCTGAAAACTTAGTAAAACAGAGCTAGGTCGGTACAGTAACTTAACGCGATGTGGAGCAGTATGGAATGGAGGCGTCGATCTGCGTTAAATCTGTTATAATCCTCTCAAATCTTTTATCTGTTTTTGAATTCCTTTGCAATCATCAAAGTAGTGAAGCCCAGTAAAATTGGTCTAAAATTTCTTAAAAAGAAATTGAATTTATTCCACAAATTTCCCTTGAAATCCTCTGAAGCTTAAACAATTTCAGGACTGGTGTTAATACCAACGTACTTAAAACTATGTAATTCTCTTTCTTGTTGCAGAGAAAAGTTCACAATTCGAAAGGTCCAGGTCTCCTACACGGGCTCATCCTCCTTCCAGGTCTATAGCTCCACCTACATTGCTTCCTTCTCCTGACGGAATTGGTTGCGGACTTGAACAGCTTAAATTTATTCGGCTTATTCCCATTTGTAATTTGCACCGGACATTCGAACTTCGAAGATACTCTTTTCCTGGCAATAAATCAATTAAAATTAAAACAGGACTTCGTACGTTTGGGCCTGTTCCAACCGAAGAACAAATTGTGTTATCAACATCCGATGGTAATGTCTTTGCCATATTGGAAACTCATAATATTCTGGTTGGAATGTATAAATATATTAGTCGCGAGCTAAGACGTATGAAAATAAACATAGAAAGCCACAGGATTACCGGATTGAGCCAAGAAGAAATGGATGAAGTTCCAGTAGGTTTCCGCCGCTCAATCATTAATAGTTTTAAAGTAGAGAATACAAACTCTAGTATAACCAACAATCGTTTACGCTATTCATTCTACGATATACAAAACAATTCCAAATAAAGCAGATCCAAAACTGTTGTTTCTTTGTTCGTCAGTTTTAATTTTCAGTAAATACTTCAGCAAATATATTCGGTCTTACGGTTGATGACGGGGCATTTTTTTAATATTTCCTACTATATGAGAAAGAAAGTGCCCCCTCCCCCCTACATACATAAATGGTTCGAAAACATAATGGATAACAGATTTTATAGCTCGTTACGCGCGCACGCGTGTGTGTGTGTGTGTGAGCGCGCTCATGCCGCTCTACACTTCCAATACTGCCAGAGGCTCAGTTTGAGTGTCAGAGCAAAGAATGGACAGAAAGAGGGAGAGAGCAGCGATAGAGAGAACGAGAGAGTGGGGGGAAGGAGCGGATGAGATAAAGAGATAGAAATTAAAAGTGAATCAGTGGGAGAAGCGAAGGAGAGAAAGCATTACCCTAGAAACATTACCATTGCCCAGTTTTGCGACTTCACACCGTGGCATAAGAAGTTATCACTTCAAAAATCTTCCTGGTGTATTCTCATCGCGCACGGCTTGCTTTACTTGCGAAATTGAGCACACTTAGGGCGCGCAGCTGTTGATTCTCGCGCTTGACGGTTGGTAATGTGTTTACCTCGTGCTACGAGCTCTACCTTTGTATTTCCCCCTATATTTCTGTACAAATTTTTTATAAGTAAATTTCCAAACATCGACAACTGTAATTTGGTGATTGTGAATTCTCTTTTGTTACAACTCCTTCTGCTTTAAGAGCTTTAACGAGCACATTCTCATCACGTATCTCATTCTTCGCACTTGAATAACATTTGTCTAAAGCCTGAATTTTTTATATTATATTAAACTCTATTATATTAAATTTATATTATAATAATTCCGGTATCTCGGCCCCAGACTGTTAATTCAGACATTGCTAAATAAAGTACAAATTTTCTTTTTTGAAATTCCTTATTATTTGTTCTTTATTTGTTTTAACAGGATTTTGATTAAAATTAAAACTATAGTAGTTTTATTGAAAAACATGTAATCCAAATAAAAATTTCTAATTTCGATTTCAAAACTAAATTAGGGCCACGCATCTTTAAATCTTACACTGAGGTCGATCTGGAAATGCTGACTTGAACAATACAAAATAAACGAACACGTTATTTTACTGTTGTAATATTTGTCCTTTATTTAACATTATTTTTATTAGATGTTACTGTGAGAAATGTACACGAATTTGTTATTTCAAATAAATGAGTAATTTAATTTTTTTCAAATAAAGTTTGTAGATATTTTTGGTGTTAACAATTCTGCTTGTTAAGATTTTTTTCGTAATAGTTTATCAAAAAAATTATTTACAATTTTTAAAAAATTAAAGAATATTTCTGAACATTGTACATGTGTGAAAAAAGAATCTAAGATTTTAAAGAAATTTTTTGATTTTGTGGGAAAATGTAAAAAATTGCTTTACAATCTTCTAAATTTTCCTTGAAATTTAAAAACAAATTGGTTTCTTTTTAAAAATATTTCGAAGTTATTTTAAAGCTTCTAACATACTGATTAAATATTTAAAAATCTAAATTTCAAAATTTTTAAAAATTCCTTCAAAAT
Organism: Belonocnema kinseyi; assembly: GCF_010883055.1. Lineage (NCBI taxonomy): Eukaryota > Metazoa > Arthropoda > Insecta > Hymenoptera > Cynipidae > Belonocnema > Belonocnema kinseyi. Next base: position 61,192,251 of record NC_046662.1, on the reverse strand, counting down.
CTATTAGATTTTTCTTTAAAAATTTCTCGAATTTTCTCTTAGAATTAATTACAAAACAATCATCTGAAAATTTTCCATGAATTTTACGAAACTTTTTTTTCATTCCACTGGAACAGTTGAATTTTAAACCAAAAAGATAAATTTTCCACTAAAATGATTTATATTTAACCTGAGTACTTAAATGTGAATTTTCAACTGAAATGCTGAATCTTCAACTGAAATAGTTAAATTTTTACCAAAAAAAATCCATTTTTACTAAAAAAAATAAGCTACCAATTAAAACTGAAATAATTAAAATACGAATTTTCAACTAAAAAATATAATTTTTCAACCAAAAATTGAATAATTGAATTTTTCGTCCGAAAATTAATGTTCAACCAGAGATGGATATTTAGCTGAAATTATAGAAAATGCAACTGAAATAATAGTTACATTTTCAACTTGAACAAATGTTTAATTTTCAACCAAAAAAGAAAGAAATTTTCAAAAAATCGGTAAATTTTCGACAAAAAGATTCCTTTTTTCTGGAGAAAAGCAAATTTTCAATCCAATAGCTCATTTTTCAACAACAAAGAACAAATTTTTAATTAAAATTATGAATAATCAACTCAAAAATTAATTTTTAACAAAAGAGTTTAACTCTGCGCCAAGTAATTTTACTTCCTACCTAAGAGATGAAGTTTTAACTAAAATGGTTATTTAACTGAATTTGCCATTAATTTCTACCAAAAAATACGATTTTTAACTAAAAAAGCGACATTTTCCAATCGGATGATTAATTTTTTACTTAAAAAGATGAATTTTTAACCATCAAAATTATTTTCTATCAAAAAGACGATTTTTTAAATAATTTCAACTAAAATTATGAATCTTCAACTAGAATAGTACAATTTTCAACGAAAATGATCAATTTTCAAATAAAATGATGAATATTTAACTAAAATACTTAAATTTTTAACGAAAAAGAAACTTTTTCAAATCAGAATATTAATTTTTTACTTAAAAAGACGAATTTTTAACCGAAAAAGTTAATTTCTACTAAAAAAGACGATTTTTTAACTAAAAAAGATCATTTTTCAAGATTCTTTCTTAACAATTTTATAAATCTTTTTGAATATTCTCCTTAAAAAAATTTCTAAAATGAAAAATTATTTTGAATTTTTCTAAGAATCTTAAGAAAATGTTTTTATTCTTTTAAAGCCTTTGACAATTCTTAAAAAGCTTCGATATTTTTTGTTTAACCAACAAAAATCTACATTTTGATTTAAATTAAATCATTTCAAATTCAAAATTAATTTTAAAACTTTTATAAACTTCTAATTACCTCTTAAAATTACTCAAATTTTGTCTACAAATAATAAGTGTTCAATTATTATATATACGTCAAAATGTAACGTAATGACTTACAAACAAAACATTTTTTAAATAGAACAATTAAAATTGTAACGTTAAAAGTTTAAAAGCTCTCCGAGATTCTAGAGATTCAAAGCTTTCTATGTAAAACAATTCGTTTTCAAATTTTTCACTTTAAAATATTTGGTGAAATATTTCTAACTATTCAATAATTATTCTTTTTCCCAATTAAAAAAATTTTTTATTGAATATTTTAGAATGAAACAATATTTTATAAAAAATACATTATTATGAAGTTATTTTTAAATTGAAAATAATTTATGTATCTTAAATGAGAAGCTGACAGATTTATTTGAGAAATTATTTAATTAAATATGCAAGTATTCAAGACTGCATGAATGAATGACGTCATAATTGAAAAGGATCAAAATTCAACTGATGATTTAAAAAACTGTTGAAAATAAACTTGGAGAACTTTTTTTTGTCTCTAAAAATTTGTAAAATTCGAGGTCAAAAAATAAATTCACTGTCATTTCAGGTTTTTTCAGATTTCCCGGGCCAGAGGCTACCCTGAATAGTAAATAGGGAACATTTCATCTTAAACTCAAACGATATCTTCATTAAAAAATATCTGGCGTAGAAATAAAAAAAATTATATAAACGCTGTATTTTATAAAACTCTTCAGTAGAAAAATGAAAAACTAATCAAGCACTGTATTTTCATAAACAATATTGAACATTTCATATTGATATGAAACTATACTTTTATTTTTTGAACTCTTTCATAAAAAGATTTTAAAAAACAAATAAAAACTATACCTTCTTAATTTATTTATTCAAATTTAAATTTTTTAACTTAATTAATCCTTCAATTAATTGATTGATTCGTTTATTCCAATTAATCATCTGTTATTGTATTAAGGCTACTGTTGCTAATGAATTACTAATTTATTCCAACATCTGACATTGATAATTCTTATTATTTTTTTATAAAATAAAGGACCCCGCACTAACTGTATGGAAAAATGGCTTTCGGTGGATTTAGCTGAAACTTTGTAATTTTTAAGATTATAAGTGCCGGATGAAATGTCCGTAAAAAAAATCCAAAAAAATGGACAGTTTTAGCGCTATGCGGCGCTAAGCGCTCAAGATCAGTGAATAAAACGAATTACAACAGATTTTGTTACAAACGCGATGTCAACATAGAAATCACGGTTCAGATCGTGGTCTGTCTTATTTTTGCCTACACCGTTGACTCATATAGCGCGCTTTTCAAATCGATCAAATGCTAAGCGCCCAAGATTTTAACTTGACTAATTAATCACTTCTTTAAAGACAGAAATGGTACCCAAAGTAACATTAGTAACTAGTGCGCACATTCCGATAATAAGTGTATCCTTCGCAAGAGGGCCGAACGCTAAGCACCCATGATCAGCGAACAGAACCAGTCCCAGTAGCTTTTGCGAAATATTAAACTATTTCTGGCTCTTGATTCGGGTTCGCTTGTTCACCTCTATTAGCAGCATCTAGAATCCTTTGTAACAAGGAAGCTTGAGGATACTTTACATGTTGCTGGTGACGTGCATAACCCAGGAACCATAAAACGCTTGCAATATGTGCGCAAGTGCCAAGAGTTCTGGCTTCTGACTTACATGTGCAGTAATAACCGAGAAGCGTTTCGTTATTGCCTGGTCCTATGTCATCGATCTCATTGAACGCTATCCACAGCTGGTACCTTGTCACATTTCGGAAACGAGAAAATACTCGTACTCTGATCAAACCAGGTTCATTAAGTCGCGTATCTAGTTGAAACTCCTCATCTTCTTCTCGTTGCAGCTTGTCTTGAACGTAAGATGGGGCAAGTTCTACTTAATACACGCCAATTGTTATGTCGCGTTTTTCTTCCAATGTGAGGCGAGGAAATTGTGGTACTTGAAGTTCATGCAGGCGATTCCAATTTGCATTTCTGTAGCGCATATTGTCCACTTCTACGCGCGCTTGCACAATATTTGGCTCACGAGCTCTCGCTATATATTCTCTTGCAAGCTCTGCTGTAACGCCTTGCATCTCGATAACAGGATGGTATCGATTAATTATGGCACCAGCAATACGATAGAAGTCTCTTAGATTGTGTACATGAGCCATCGGAATGGTTTTCTCGAAGAACTTGAAAATGGACTTTATGTAGCCATTTCTGGATTCCACTATCCATCTAGATTTCGTTATTAGCCGAGCTTCGTTTGCTTCTTCCGTTACCAACTGACTCTGTCCTTGTTGGAGAAATGGTGGTATCTTGAACACAATTCCTAAGCGTTCTAAAAGTGGTTGGGCATCTCTATATCCACGGTCCTCTATAAAAATATCACCAATGTCGAAAAATTCTCTCATACCTTCCACATCTCTTTCAAATTCGTTAATGAGTATTTGTGCGTCATTGTTTCGCGAGTCAGAAAAATATGGTCCTTGTATTTCAAGTATGTATCCGTCTGGAGCAACAATGAGAGCAGCTTTTACCAAGTGGCGTCCTTTATGTTTGCAGAATGATTGTCGAAGTACGCGAAAGTTACTGCTCTTCTGCATGTAAGCATAAGTTCCATCGATGATAGCAATAGCTCTGGGAATTTCTGGTTGTGAATTATAAAGTTCATTGGCGAATGATGTCACGTGTCTTTCAATGAATTTCTCTCTGCTTATCGCATTAAATCCAATGTTACCAGGCACAAATCGCTGCATTAAAGACTCTCTTACAGTAGAAATAGCCATGCTTGTAGCTTGCCGGCTCGAATACTGAAAAATCACTTTCAGAAATTCATCAGCGATAGCTTCAAACTCTTCATCAGTGAAACTATCCTCATTATTAAACGCCGCGGCCGCATGAACATTTGCTTTGTTACGAAGTTGCTGCAAAAACAGAAGTAACTGCTGTCCCGGAATCCTATACGGTCTATTAATCGCGTGTAGTCCAGGAAGCATGGGGCCTAAGATGAAACCATGTTCATCCAAATGATTTAAGCATGCTCTCGTTTCTTCTGGAATGAAAATGTCCATGACAATAAAAGCGTCAACTCTACATTCAATTGAAAGCCTTGGAGTATTAACATCAGCATTACAGAACATGCACATTTGCCTGCCTGTTTGTGTAAGAACATTCAGTCTTAAACAGCCTGGGTCACGTTGGAGCTCCTCTATCTCATTGCGAATCGATTGATTGCAATTGAAACATAACCTACTCTCATCGGCGACTTCAAGTGGTGGTCTTCAAAGTTGAAGGCGTCTAAAAATTGCAATGTTTTGCCTATCAGGATTATTATTTCCATCAATTCGAGCCATTTGTCCTGGTTAATAGACTGTATCGCTCACATAGCAATTAACTCGAACTCTGAATGCCATTTTTTAAACCATAAGAGAAACAAGTTTGTATGGTCTTGAAGGACAGAGGAATGTATTAGTAAAACGAAAGAAAAATTCAAAAACAACAAAATAAAACAAATAAACACAAGAAACTAAACACAAAAAGGGAATAAGAAATATAACACAATTAATACAGAAGGGAACAGATAGGAATTTTTTTTCCTAAGCTTTTTTCCTAATATATAAAGGGTGGACACGCTGGGGCTTACATACATGGTGAGTTGAATGCTACCCGAATTGCAGAGCAGCAGGGGAGAAACCATTATACAGGGGTATTTTCATATTTCGAGCCTTTAAAGTTGCATTCGGATCGGCCATTCGGCCAAGGCCGTGCATCCTCGGATCAAGTTCATGATAGTTTCCATGGTTGCGTTCGAAACTTCAAGCGGTTATGTTCAGATTCACCTGTTTTCCCTAATCGCTGTCAGTAAATGTAGGCAGTGTTAATTTAAAGTTTATGCATGTAATATTTCATTCACTTTATTTAAAACATATCCTGTGTATTCATAACATACCCTTTTTATGCAGTAAAAATAAGCGTTAAACACCATTCACTCTTCGCTCACTGGAAGCATAGAATATTATTACTATTTTATAGTATTTGTCACTCAGCAGACATTCCATAATGTTATTGGCACAGAAAAAAATGACGTTTACTTCTCAGTTCAAATGTCTCACTTCATTATAAATAAACACTTTTATTATTTGTAATTACTATATAACATAACCTATATTGTTTTGACACTTGTATCCGTTTGAAGTTCCGAACGCAACCATGGAAACTATTGTAAACTTGATACGAAAATGCACGGACTTGACTGAATGGCCGATCCGAATGAAACTTTGAAGGCGCGAAATATGAAAAAACCCCTGTATAATTGCTTCTCCTCTGCTCTTGCGCAATTCGAGTAGCATTCAACTCGCCATGTGTGTAAGCCCCAGCGTGTTCACCCTGCATATATGTTTAATATAATAATAAGTTTATGCCGAGGTTTCAACTTTTTTCAAGTCATTAGGCCTACTTTCGGTTCTTTGCTCATTGTGAAGTCGTTCGCTTTTTGCTTTAAAAAGTGACAGTCGTTCATTATGCAGCATTCACTCATTATTTTCATCGACGACGGTATGTTTGTCATTGGTTTGGCTAAACATGTTACTGACCACTTCTTGATGCGTGTTTCGTATACAGGCATCGCTTGTGTCGCTAAAGCTACTAGGATTGGTTCTATTCGCTGATCATGGGCGCTTAGCGTTCCGCCCTCTGGCGAACGGTACACTGTTATTATCGATGTGCGCACTAGTTACTAATGTTACTTTGGATACCATTTCTGTCTTTAAAAAAGGAATTACTTAGTCAAGTTCAAATCTTAGGCGCTTAGCGTTTGATCGTTTAGAGAAGCGCGCAATATAACTCATTGGTTTGGCTAAACATATTACTGACTACTTTCTGATGTGTGATTCTTATAGTGACATCGCTTTTGTCGCTAAATTTACTAGGATTGGTTTTATTCGCTGATCTTGAGCGCTTAGCGTTCAACCCTCTTGCGAAGGGTGGAATGTTATTATCGGTATGTACGCACTAGTTACTAATGTTACTTTGGGTACCATTTCTGCCTTTAAAAAAGTGATGAATTAGTCAAGTTAAAATCTTGGGCGCTTAGCGTTTGATTGTTTTGAGAAGCGCGGTATATCAGTCAACGGTGTAGGCGAAAATATGACAGACCACGATCTGAACCGTGATATTAAAATGAAAAAAATGTTACTCATTTTATATTTCAAAACAATTTTCCGAACGATGTAAAAAAAATACTAATGGAAAACATGATTTAAAACTTCGCCCAATAAACTTGGTAAAGTGGAATATTAGATTTGAGTTTGAATAAAAAGTTAAATATAATCCTTTTTATATCTGAAAACGCAGTAAATAATATTTATATCAATAAAATATATAAATAGTTTTGTGTAAATTTTTTAATAATATGCAAGTTCAAACCTAATATTTGAGGGTTTAGCGAAAACTTACACTATTCGATATAATGAGAAAAATGGAATTGAAGTTGAAATAAATTTGTATTTATGAACATATAACGTAAAAATATGTGAAGAACATTAAAAATAATTTATTCAATAATTCAAATGGTTTAAAAAAAAAAACTATTTTTCAGAGAAAAAAAATATATAAATTATAATTTTATAAAACGTCCAAGATTTAAATATAACCAATGTTTTAACATCTTTGTTTTAAAGACTTAAAAGGATATAATGGTAAAAGAGAGCAATTACAGAAATTTATTTTTTTATTTTTCACTGATTATTAAATAAAATGTTTTCTAATGTAAATTTAGTTAAATTTAATTACAAATGCATTATATCCAGTATATATTCATAAGCGAGTCTTCACATGGTAATTTTAAACTTAGTATCATCTGGTACTATTCAAATTTTTCTCCAGGATTTTTTTACATTCCATTAATACTATTGTTAATTTGTTTTCGACAATAAACTTTAAGAATCATATTTTATTTTTCATTTAAATTCAAATCTAAGATATATTCCACTTTGCCAGGATTATTGTACGATCATATAAATTATATTTTGTTTTTCGTATTCATAGAAAATGATAGAAAAAGTATTTTAAAATGTTAAATGAGTAACATTGTTTTAATTTTAGGAATTTTTTCGCATGGAAATAACATCTTGTTCACTAAAAAATTGCAAAAGTGATTTAGTCCCATTGCTTTCAATGTAAAAACAGGGAGTGATGGGACAACTAGCGCCGCACTGGAGATATTAGGAACTAATCAACTTAGGACAGTTGCGGGGTCAAGTTAAAATTTGAAATATGGAGAGATGCATAGGGCTGATCCAAAGAATATCTTTGGCTGATCACAACCGATCGCTTTTCCAAGTTTAAAACAGGCATTGAAAACGAAAAAATATATTTAAAAAATAGTTTTCTCACTTTCCCCGACTGTTCTTCTTTTTAATGACCAATTAAAGATATTTCGGTAAAAATTGCACATGAAATGATGGAATTCAGAAAAGCCATGATCCTACAGTATCACTCAAATAAACTTTATTGACATTAAGTAAATGTATAAATATAACATTTTAATCACAAAAAGTACTCACCTATTACAGTTCAGCAGGACAGCTACTGTATGTTTACACGATTGACTGGTACCGGTTTTGCACGAACATGTCATTTTGTCAATAGACACGAAATATTCTACATCAGAGTCATTATTACAGTTATTCCTAATTTTTAATCTGCCAGTTATCGTATGTGGATCTTTTGCTAAGGCAATAGCTTGAAGACATAAAGCACACATGATTATCATGCCAAAATTAATCACTCGCTGACCTTCTATCATGTTCCTGGATGACGGCGTAGCTTTCGTGAACTCGCACAAAGCATCTAACAGCAGTGACAACATTTTTCACGTCCTTAATTATTAATAATACCTATTTTTTTCCGAATCCCCATCAAAACCATACTGATGTGTATACTCCGGCGGCCATGTTTTTTTAGCGACACGACCGCTCTCCGTCCCGCGGTGTTATCCCCCCCCCCCCCCCCCCCCCCCCCCCCCCCAAGAGTGAGATTAGAGTGCATATAAAAATTTCCGGAAAATTCCAGGTTCCCGTAAAAAAACTATTTTAGGAATAAAATTAGGACAAGATTTCTTAAGGTAAAAATAAATAACTTTAATTTTATAATAGATTATAATGTGTATTATGCACTTCAAAAACTGTACAGGTACAAAACAATAAAGCTCTTAACTTTTTTCATCAGTGTAACCTCGTGTAGCAGGAATGTTCCGAATTATTCTCACAGGCTAAAAAGTACAAAAATGGTGCAATACAAATATTATATTTCGCGCCAAATCCCAAAACACAAAAAAAAATTTCAATCACTCGTACGCATTTGCAAACATTTTCGAAACACATAAAATTTTAATATAATTTTGATCAAGTCAACCATTTTTATGAGGGGAAAAACCCCCAAATTTTAATAAATCGCGCCGGATCAACAACTATATTGAAATTTCAAGTAAATTATTCGATTGATAAATACAGCGAAACGAGATCTCAAGCAGTCTATAAATTGCGAAAAAAAAATCGGCCAATAGCAATATTATATTTATTTTTCACGAAAATACTCTCGCAAAAATGTATTTAAACTCAGTGATGGCTAGATCAGACTTTTTTTCAATGTAAATATTTTCTACTCTTATTCGTGCTGATGTAATCGTAATTATGATTAAAAAATTATCATTATCATCCTATTTATGTACAAGAGGGGAACGAGCGGCAATTTTCTGAGCAGTTTAAATCGCAAACTCGTTCTGTGAAATGTAAAAAACGTCGAATAGTTTACATTTCTCTTAAAAAATCAACGACACTGCTTGTGAGTCTGAGCGATTTGCGAGAGCAATTTGCTGCCTGCAAGGAATGTCACAATTCCGAGACCGAGGAGGTATCGCAGAGTTACAAACATGTTGAGCTTCAGCCAGAAAACTCCAAAGAGTACGAAAATACCTGAAAATAAATAAAATAAAAAATTGCGTAAATTCAGAAACAAGTTTACTCAATTTAAAACAAATTTTTTTGTTTTCTTTAAATCTGTCGTGAATATCGGGCTGCAAATGTAACAAATAGAAAAGTTACATCTGTGAAAAATCCAACCGTTAATTTTTGCTCGATTGAAAACAAACTGGATCAAAAAACAATCTGGCCTGTCAAGCATCGAGCACAGCATGATAAATCCATTTTTTTTATATAATCTCCAAATCTATAAAAGTTTTTCCATTTGAAGAACTTGAACACTTTTTAAATAAAAAATTTAATTACTTTCGTGTTAAAGAGTTTAAAAATCGTTAAAAAGCTTCCAAACTTTATTTCAAACTATTGACATATCTCTACAAGATTTGAGACATTTATTCAAATTTTAAATTATTGTTCAAAAATTCTAAACATTTTTTGCAATTAATCGAATTCTTCGAGGAAAAAAAATTTTTTATCCTACAAAATTAAAAATATTTCCTGAAAATCTTCCACAGATTCTTGTTTTACAATCTTGAAAATCTCTTTAAATATTCTCCTAAAATTATTTTATCAAAATAAAAATTAATTTTTCAGAATAAAAAATATTTTAATTATTCCAAATAGAAGAATTAAAATTATAACATACAAAGTTCAGTTTTGTTGTCGTTGTTTAGTTTTGAATATTTAATTTATAATTACTGATTTTACGTCAACGATAAACATTTCTAAATATTAAGAAAATGTTATTTTTCTTAACTAAAAATTTGCAAATTTTGGACTAAAACAATATTTTTAATTGAATAAAAACCTTTAATTATAAATATAATATTATTTTGAAGTAACTTTAAAATTTAAAATAGTTTATAAAGATGCAATCGTATTGTAAAATAAATTATTATTGACTATTGACTATTATTGTCTTTGTAAAATCTTTGGGGATATTTTTTAAATAATTATAAAGTCTTTGAAATCCTTGAAATTTCTTTAATCTCCGGAAAATGTTTGAAATATTTTGAAATCTTTGTGAATTCGTCTAAATAATTTAAATTGTTTAAAAATCTTCGTGGAATCTTAAAATTTTCTATAAAACATTTTTAAAATCCTTGATGTCTTTGTGAAATTTTATGAAATCTTAAAAAATATTTGTGAAAGCTTTCTTTAATCGTTGCTTGTACAACCTTTTCTGATCGTTTAAAATTGTTTAAAACTTTTGAAGAAATCTTCTGAAATCTTTTATATCTCCTGAACATTTTTAAATTCTTAAAATCTTGAAATACTTTAAATTTTTTAAATCCTTGTGAATTCGTTAAAATCTTTTCAATTATTTTAAATCTTTGTGAAATTTGGAAATTTCTACGAAATCTTTTGAAATACTTGATATTTTTGTGACGTTTTTTAAAATATTTGTAATATTTTTAAATGTCTTAAAACCTTTTAAGATTGTTTAAAGCCCTTGAAATTTTCTGAAATCTTTTATATCTTCTGAAATTTTTTTAATTCTTGAAATCCTTGAAATTTTTAAAATCTTTCGGAAATGTTTTTAATCTTTGTGAAATTTTATAAAGTTTTAAACAATGTTTGTGGAATTTCATGAAATTTTCAACAATATTTGTGAAATCCTTCTTTAATATTTGCCTGTAAAAACTTTTGTGTTCGTTTGAAATTGTTTAAAACTTTTGAATTCTTTTACATTTTCTGAATTTTTTTGAATTTTTAAAAAAATTTTTAATCTTGAAATCCTCGGAATTTTTTTAATCTTTGTGAAATGTTTTAAATTTTTGTGAATTCGTTGAAATCTTTTAAATTGTTTGAAATCTTCGTGGAATTCTGAAATTTCTATAAAATATTTTAAATCCTTGATTTCTTTGTGAAATTTTATGAAATCTTAAAAAATATTTCGAAAAATCCTTGATTTCTTTGTGAAATTTTATGAATTTTATGAAATTTTATGTAAATCTTACAAAATATTTTGAAATCCTTAATTTCTTTGTGAAATTTTATGAAATCTTAAAAAATATTTGTGAAGTAATTCGTAAATCTTTGCTTGCAATAACTGATGTGTTCGTTTGAAATTGTTTAAAACTTCTAAAATCTTTTATATCTTCGGAAATTTGTTTAATTCTTAAGGTCTTGAAATTCTTGAAATTTCTACGGAATCTTTTGAAATCCTCGATTTCATTGTGACATTTTTTTAAATCTTTGAAATAATTGTAATATTCAAAAATTTCTTGAAACCTTTTAAGATTTGTTTAAAACCCTTAAAATGATCTTAAATCTTTTGTATCTTCTGAAATTTTCTTAATAATTGAAAACTTGAAATTCTTGAAAATTTTGTGAATTCGTTGAAATCTTTAAAATTGTTTAAAATCTTTGTAAAATCTTGAAATTTTTATGGATTATTTGGAAATCCTTGATTTTTTTGTGACATTTTTTGAAATATTAAAAAATATTTGCTAAATTATCTTTAATCTTTGTTTGTAAAAACTTTTGTGTTCATTTGAAATCATGGAATTTTTTGAAATATTCTAAAATTTCTTGAAACCTTTTAAGATTGTTTAAAATCTTTAAAATGTTCCGAAATCTTTTATATCTTCTGAAATAATTTTAATTCTTGAAATTCTTGAAATCCTTGTAATTTTTTTTAATCTTTGTGAAATTTTTTAAACCTTCGTGTATTCGTTAAATTATTTTTAATTGTTTAAAATCTATATGAAATCTTGCAATTTCAATGATATCTTTTGAAATCTTTAAAATCTTCCGGAAATATATCTTTAATCTTTGTTTGTAAAAATGTTTGTGTTCGTTTGAAATCCTTTTAAATACTTGTGAAATCTATCCTTCATAATTTGTATTTATTTGAAATCACTACAATTTTTGAAACTTTTGTGAAATACTTGGAAATTTTCTTTAAAAAAGGTGACCTCTTTCAACATCTTGTAAATGTTTTGTATTTTGGTATGTATTCTTCCCAATACTTGTGAAATGTTTAAAAATATTTTTAAAATCTCGAAATTATTTAAAACCTTTGAAATGTTTTGAAATATTTGAAATCTGAGTTTAAAATATTTAAAATCTTTGAAATCTTCTGAAAGTTTTTAAATCTTTGTAGAATCTTTTAAAAATTGTAAGTTTTGTTGAAATATTTGTGAAATGTTCGAAATCTATGTAAAAAAGCTTTGAAATCGTTGTGAAATCCTCTAAAAATATTTGAAATAGTTGTAAACCTTCAAAATGTTTTGAAATCTAAAGAAAAAAAAATTTTTTATTTATTTGAAATTATTGAAATATTGAAAATATTTGTGAACTCCTTATCAATGATTTAAAATATTTGTGAAATCTTTTGTAACTATTTAAAATCATTAAAATATTTGAAAAATCTTTTAAAAATATTTCTAAATATTAAACAAATTATTTTTCATAATTAAAAAATTAAAATGGTCGATTTTAAACTTTGCTACTTTTTAGTTTTTCAAGTCTTTAAACCTGCATTTAAATTTTTTTTATGAAAAAATAACGCCTCAAGATTAAAATCCAAAACGAAAAATTAGTATGTAAAAGATTTTCGAATAACGCATTTGAAACTGAATATCATTAATTGTAATAATTCTGTTGGCGAGAATAATTTTGTGGATAAATTTCAGAGAATTTATCGCGTATTCAAATATTTTATTTTATAATATCCTGTATTTAAAGGAGAATATGAAAAAAAAGGTCTCGCTGAGATAAATTATTTTTCTCATTTTTGAGTAATTTCGAATCTAGTCGATTTTTCATGTTTTTTTTTTTTTTTACTTGAAATAACAAAAATACATTACCTCCTAAACCAACGTGGAAAATGACAGCGCTTAAAGAAAATGGGAAATTTGAAACATTGACTCCCAATTTTGCCCAGAGAATAAGTAACAAAAGAACAGGCGCTAGGCAAAGTCCGGTGAAAAGATTTGAAACTAGGGCTGGAGGTCGTTTCTCGGGCTCTCGGAACATGTGCTGAAAACAAACCAAAAAAAAAATGTCCAATATTATTACCAAATCGATTTTTTACAAATATTTTTAAAATTTGTAAGTACATTTAAAACTGTTGGTCAAATTGCATATCTAAATAAAAATATTTTTAGGAAGACGTAAGCCTACAAAGTGACCATTTTCTTTTCCAATGATATGGAAGTGATAAAAGCATTAAAAAAAAACCTCTTACCACTAACGAACATTGGGTCATCCTGTATTTTATTTATTTGTTTATTAAAATTAATATCAAACAAAAAGAGGTTTAATTGGAACAAAATTTTAAAATAAAATAAACATCCATCGATTTCCGTCAAATTTGAATGAACTTAGAGGAACTTATTTCTTATTTCTCAAATAAATAAATAAATAAATAAACTTAAGAGAATCGAGAATTCAATGAAATTCGTAAAAAAATCAAGGTGAAATCAAAAATATAAAGGAAATTGAGGGATTTTTCAATAATTTTGAAAAACGCTTAGAAAAGTCTTGAAAATTCAATTAAATTTACTGAAATCAATTGGAAATTTTAACCTAAAATATTGTAAATCCTTCAAAATCTTTTGAAACTTTGACAAGCTTTTAAAAATGCCAAGGAATAAAAAAAAATCCATTGAATTCAATAGAATTGAGATAAATTTACAAAAATTTAAGTGAATTAAAAATTATTATTTTAAATTCCAGACTTTTACAAAATCATATAACATTTATTGAAAAAAGTTGATAGCTTTCAAAAAAACCCTTAAAATCACTGAAATCCTCGGAAATCTGATAAAATCCCCTGAAATGTTTAAAAATATCTAAAAACCTTTAAGGTCCTGTAAAATCGTTCAATATTTTTCTCAAATTCAAGAAAATTCTTTATCTCAAATTTCTTTCAAATGCTTTGAAATCCCTTCAAAATAATAAAAATGAAATTAATAGTTCATTTTGACCTTTTTAAACTCCATAAATAATTTGAAATTTTATTCAATTACTTAAACTAATTTAAAAGTTAATTTGAATTTTTTCAAATAACCTAAAATATTTACAATCGTTTAAAAATCTTTTGAAATTCCTTGAAATTCTGCAAATTTCTTGAAAATATCAAGGTCTTAGAAAAAAATAACTTCAAACATTATAAATCCTATAATTATTGTACCAATTAATCCTGAGTATCAATTAAATTTTAAAAAATGTTAATCCATTGAATTCAGACAAATTGTGGAAATTGAGAAAAATTCAAGTGAATTTCAAAAAATTTCAAGGAATTCAGGATGAATTAATAATACTTGAGGGTGAATTCGAAAAAAATGGAATTACTTCTCTTGCATAAATTCTTTAAAATCCTGAAAAATTTTCTTTAACAATCTTAAAAGCTTTGAAAAAAAAATCCTTACAATCACTGAAATCTTTGGAAATCTGATAAAATCCCTTGAGAAATGTATAAAAATATCTGTAAATCTTATAGATCCTGTAAAATCGTTCCACATTTTTCGAAATTCTAGAAAATTCTTTATTCTAAAATATTGTAAACGTCTTGAAATTTCTTCAAATTATTGAAATCAAATAAAAAATTATTTCATCAAAAATCCTTTAAATTAATGACATTGATTAATAGTTCCTTGATATCTTTTTCAATTCCTAAAAATATTTAAAATCCTTCGTAAAATCCCATTAAATTGCCGAAATCAATTAAAAATTGCTTGTAATCTTTTAAAATACCATAAAATATTTTAAATCCTTTAAAATCTTTTTAAATTTTTTTAAGTTCTTGAACATGCCTAGGCGTTTGAAAAAAAATAATTTGACAAGTTCCAGAGAATTGAAAGAATTGAGGATAAATTAATAAAAATTGAATGCGAATTAACTAATTAATTTACAAAAAAAAAAATTACAAAAACATTTTCAACAAGATGAGAAAAAATAAATTATCGGAAAAACTTATTTTGAAGAATTCAAAGAAAAATTTAAATACCTTTTAATGATTTTGAAAGATTAAATTTTTTCTAAAGATCTGGAAAAATTTGAAATGATTTCGGTTTAATTTGAAAAGAATAATTTTAAGT
The DNA here is from genome assembly GCF_010883055.1 of Belonocnema kinseyi. Classification (NCBI taxonomy): domain Eukaryota; kingdom Metazoa; phylum Arthropoda; class Insecta; order Hymenoptera; family Cynipidae; genus Belonocnema; species Belonocnema kinseyi. The sequence continues at coordinate 61,176,892 of NC_046662.1, read as the reverse complement.
TTTGAAGATTTCAAAAATTTTTAAGACAATTCTTCGAATTTGATTTTTTTCCTAATTAATTACAAATCAAATTGAAAAAGATTTTTAAAAGATTTTAAATTTCATAAAATTTTGAAAGAAGTTAAAAGATTGTAAAGAGAGCTTTTGATATAATAATACTTTTCATATAAAACTTTTAATATAAAAGCAAAAATTGTCCATATTATTAGGATTATAAATTTTATTAAAATTCCTAGAAACATTTAGGCGATTTTAATGCAATTTTTCTCCTGTAAAATTAAAGATTTTTTTTTTAATCTTCTAAATTCTCCTTCGACACATCTAAAATATTCAAATTTCTTTTCTAACATTCTTAAAATTCCTAGGAAATATTTGGAAGATTTTAAGGCAATTTTTTTTGTTTACGTTTTTTCCCCCAAATTTACAGTATTTCTTAAAATTTATCAAATTCCTAAATATATTTGAAAAAGGCTCGAAAATTTTTTTTAATTTTGTAAAATCATTTTTTTTCAACTTCTAGATTCTTTTTTTAAACATCTGAAGTAGTTTTAAGTCAATTTTTTAAACATTTTGAATGAATTTTCCAAATTGCAAAAAAAAACCGAGTCAGCTAAAAATATTTTTACGAATTTTAAAGGTTTAGAACAAATTAAAAATATTTTTAAACTCTGAAGCATTTCTAAAAATTTATCAAATCAAGTCCTGAGTATCTTTTAAAAAGGCTTGAGTTTTTCCGAATATTTTGTATAAAATGCTCTAAAATATATTTTTTAATCTGCTAGATTCTTCGTTGACACACCTAAAATACTTAAAAATCTTTTTTATTTTTTTTATTAATTCCTAGGAAAATTTGGAAGACATTTGGAAGACATTTGGAAGCCAATTTTTCAACATTTTGAATAATTTTTCCAAATTTCAAGAAAATTGCGAGTCAGCTAAAAATATTTTTAGGAATTTGAGCGGTTTTTGAATAGATTTAAAATATTTGAACACTTGGAGGCATTTTTGAAAATTTATCAAATCAAGCCCTAAATATTATTTTAAAAAGGCTCGAATTTTTCCGAATATTTTGTAAAATCTTGTAAAATAACTCTTTTTAAATCTTTTACATTATTTTTTGTCACATCTGAAAGTCAGAAATCTTTAACAATTTTTTTTAATTCCCCGGAAAATTTGGAAGATTTCAAGGCAATTTTTTAAAAACACTTTGAATGATTTTTCCAAATTCCAAGAAAAATTCGAATTACCTAAAAATATTTTTGGAAATTTAAGAGGTTTTGAATAGATTTAAAATATTTTAAAACTCGGAAGCATTTCTGAAAATTTATCAATCAAGTCCTGCATATTATTTTTAAAAGCCTCGAATTTTTCCGAAAATTTTATCAAATATATATTTTTTAATCTTCTAGATTCTTTGACACACCTAAAATACTCAAAATTCTTTTTTATTTTTTTGTTAATCCCTAGGAAAATTTGAAAGATTTTAAGCCAATTTTTCAACATTTTGAATAATTTTTCCAAATTTCAAGAAAGATCCGACTCAGCTAAAAATATTTTTAGGAATTTAAAAGGTTTTGAACAAATTAAAAATATTTTAAAACTCGGAAGCATTTCTGAAAATTTATCAAATCAAGTCTTAAATATTATTTTTAAAAAGCTGGAATTTTTCCGAATATTTTATAAAATCCTGTTAAATATATCTTTTTTTAAATCTTTTACATTATTTCATGACACATCTAAAATACTCAAAAATTTTGTCTAATTTTTTTTTAATTCATAGGAAAATTTAGAATATTGTAAGGCAATTAAAAAAAAAATTTTTAATGATTTTTCCAAATTTTAAGAAAAATTTGAGTCAGCTATCAGCTTTAAATGTATTAAAAATATTTTCAAGCACGTAAGCATTTCTGAAAATTTATCAAATCAAATCCTGAATAGCTTTCAAAAAGGCTCGAATTTTCCCGGATATTTTGTAAAATTCTGTAAAATAAATTTATTTTTTAAATCATCTAGATTCTGTTTTGACACATTTAAAATACTCAAATATTTTATAATTTTCTTAAAATTCATAGGAAAATTTAGAACATTGCAAGGCAATTTTTTAGTTTTTTAAAAATGATTTTTCCAAATTTTAAGAAAAATTCGAGTCAGTTATCACTTTTGAATAAATTTAAAATATTTAAAAACTCGGAAGCATTTCTGAAAATTTATCAATTCAAGTTCTAATTATTATTTCGAAAAGGCTCGATTTTTTCCAAATATTTTTATTAAATCCTGTACTATATATCTTTTTTTCCCCCTTAATTTTCTAGATTCTTCTTTGACACATCTAAAATACTCAAAAATCTTTTCTAATTGTCATAAAATTCCGAGGGAAATTTGAAAGATTTTAGGACAATTTTTAAAACATTTTAAATAATTTTTCCAAATCTCAAGAAAAATTCCAGTCAGCCAAAAATAATTTTAAGAATTTAAGAGGTTTTGAATAGATTTAAAATATTTTAAAACTCTGAAGCATTTCTGAAATTTTATCAAATCATGTCCATTAAATATTATTTTAAAAAGGCTCGTATTTTTTTTCAAACTTCTACATTCTGTTTTGATACATCTGAAATATTCAAAAAAAATTCTAATTTCCCCAAGAAAATTACAAGTTTTATATAAATTTCCCTGATTTTTGGGGTATTTTTTTTGTCTTCAAAGTCCCCTTTCTGAAAAGATGCATTATTTTATGCATTACCTTGATCTCCGGTTTTGGCTCGTAGACAGTCTTATCCTTGAAAGCTGAAGATTTCTCAGCAGCTTCGACACCCGTTGGCTCGGGGAATTTCAAACTGACTGTCGCCACATTCCACTGGAAAGAATTGCTCAAAACAGCATCACCGACGATTAATTCCACCTTGTAATCTCCACTCTGGTATCCAAAGTTCTTCGCCGCAGATCCTACAGGCTGAAATAAATCATTTATTAACCATTGGTCATCCATGAAATAAGAAAAGGAATTTCCAAAGCATAATTCTAAAGATTTTTTAAATCCCAATTTCTAAATTCTTCTAGATATAAAAAAAAATCATAATATTAATGCAAACAAAAGTGGTTTCTAAATACATTCAAGACAAGTTTTAGTTGAGTTTTCAAATAAAAAAGGTAAATTTTATACTTAAAAAATTAAATTTTTAACTAAAATGAATCTTCAACCAAAAATATCAATTTTTTTACCAAATAGTTGAATTTTCAATCAAGAAGATTAAGTTTTTACCGAAAAAGACACACCTTCAACAAAGTACAGGAATTTTTATCTAAACAAGATTTTTAACTAAAATTAGAATAGTTAAAATGTTAGAAAAATAAATGTTCAACAAAAAAAATGCATTTTCAGGAAATAGCTTTTTTTCATTAAAAAAATTATTTTTTAACCAAAAATAGAATAATTAAATTTTCAGTTACAATAATCAATTTTGAAAAAGAAGACATTTAAACCCAAAAGATAAATTTTCTACAAAAAAAAAACAGTTTTAATAAAATATATAAATTTTGAACTGAAAAAGATAAGTTTAAAAAATTGAAATACTTTAATTTGTACTAAGAAAAGTAAATGTTACACAAACAAAAAAAACTGATAGCCAACAAGTTTTTTTCTAAAAAAGGGGAGTTTTTAAGCAAACATATAAGAATTAGATTTTTAGTTAAAACAATCAATTTTCAAAAAAAAAAATTAATTCACAACAAAAATTAAATTTTAAACCCAAAAGATGAGCTTTTTCTCAAAAAAGATACAGCTTCAAAAATATATATAAATTTTAAACTAAACAATATAAATTTAGAAACAAAAACTAGAATAGTTCAATTTGCTTTTCTAACCGCAAATTTTAAACAACAAAAAAAACTAGTTTTTAGCCGAATTAATTAATTTTCAACTGAAAAGAAACGAATTTTCAGCAAAGCAAATTAATTTTCAACCAGTGTTTAAAATTTTCAACCAAAAATATGAATGTAATAGTGGAATTTTCAAACCTAAAGATGAATTTCCTATATATATTAAGAAAAAGCGAATTTTTAAACTAAACCTTTTTTTTACAACCAAAGAAATGAATTCTGAACAAAAAATAGAAATCAAATTTTTTACAAAACATGAATTTTCAACTAAAAGGATAAATTTTCTGCCAAAAATAAAATACTTAAATTTTCAGTTAGTTAAATAAATTTCCATTCGAAAAAGAAACGCATTTTCAACAAAATAGTTCAATTTTCAAACCACAGAAATTAATTTCTAACCGAAAATATTATGTATTTATAAAAAAAAGATAGTTTTTCTACGAAAAATAGAACAGTTACATTTTCAGTTTAAAAAATTTATTTTAAATAAGAAAAAACTAGTTTTTAACCAAAAATATCAATTTTCAACAAATAAGACAATTTATAACAAACTGCATTAATTTCCAACCAAATATTTCGATTTTGAAGGAATTTTTAACAAAAAAAGAAAAAAAGAATTAGTCGCCACGGAATATAAATATTCTCCCACAAATTCGAAATTTCAATAAAATACAGAAATTTTACACCAAATAATTGAATATTAAACTTGAGATAAATTTAAAACTTTCAACTGCAGTGTTTAATTTTCAAACAAAAATATAATTTTGTTTGAAAATATTAAAAAGTGGAATTTTCAAACCGAAGATGAATTTTCTA
>NC_046662.1:61109724-61172100 GCF_010883055.1 Belonocnema kinseyi | reverse complement strand
ACTAAATATTTTTTTCGTCCGAAAAAATTAATTCTTTAAAAAAGACAATATTCAAGTTTTCTACAAAACATGACTTTTTTTTTAATTTACGTGAATTTTCAACTAAAAAGATAAATTTTCTGCCAAAAATAGAATACTTAAATTTTCAGTTAGCAAAATAAATCTTCATACAAAAAAGAAGCGAATTTTCAACAAAATAGTTGAATTTTCAACTGCAGAAATTCATTTTTAACGAAACAGATAAATTTTTAACTGAAAATAGGATTTCAATTTAAAAAATTAATTTTAAATAAGAAAAAACGAGTTTTCAACCATAATTTTTTTCATAGACTTGAACCAAGCACGTAGAATTTAAATTTTCAGTTAAAACAAAGAATTTTTTGTTTAACTTTTATGAATTAGTGTTTAAGGATTCAGATTTAATTCCGAAACTATAAATCCTCGTTATCGATTTGAATGTTCCAAATAGAAGAATCAATCAAGTAATTTTGAGCTAACAAAAATTAAAAATTAAAGCATTACATTTTTTTACAAACTAAGTACTTTTTAAATTAAAACTTAAATTATTTTTATATTAAATAGTTTTAAAATCCTTAAAATGCTTCAAAATTCAATTTAAAATTTTGTAAACTCTACATGCCAAATTATTTATTACATGTCAAATTAAAAAAATGTCCTAAAAATCTCACATTGATTTTCGACAATTTTGTAAATATTTCTAAATTTTATCAAATATTCTCTTAAAATAAATTTTTCAAAATAAAAATTCATTTCTACTTTGCCGAGGAAATAAGGTTTTTAAAAGAGCAATTAAAATTGTAACGTTCAAAGTTTAGTTTTGAATATTTATTTTATAATTAATTATTTTTAATAAACAATCAGCTTTTTCTAAACATTAATGGTTCTTCTTCTTAATTAAAAAATGTCAAATTCAATAGTTTAAAAGTTGAATTTTTTATACTGAAATACTTGGAACTTAAAAAAAGCCTTAAATTATAAATATATTATTTTGAAATTATTTTAAAATTGAAAATGGTTTAATTTTTAACGTTAAAATCTGCAAATTCTAAACAGTTGAGATTTTTTTTCCTACAAATTTATCAAATTCCGTTGAAAAAAACCAAAATTCTTCGATATTTAAAAACACTATTCCCGAATGAATCAATTAAAATTCTTACCATGTCGAATTTGTAAACGTGGGTAGAATCAGGCTCAGCGACAAAGATAATTTCGTGTGTACGCTTTCCGTTGCCCGGTTGAGCGACGGAAGACAATCTGACAAAAGCTTGATGAACTCTTATGGCTTTTTTGCTTATCGAATCCTTCAGCAAAAATCTCATCACGAGTTTTTGCTGTGAATCAGCCTCGACTTTGTCCTTCATCTTTTCTGGGTAAGATACTCTGCAATTATTTATTTTAATAAATAAATAAATAAGGCTTTTAAAATTACAAATCTGATAAACTAAAATCAATTTATTTTATTACTTGACGAGTTTCGGCTGGGTCGTTTGATCAGCATCTGCAGTTCCAACTTCCAAGTAATCTACTGAAACTTCAGACAAGACTTTGATCGTTACTGTATTGGAAACCGATCCAGCGGAAACCAATATTTTGTAAAATCCTCGGTCTGGTTTGATTTCCATGAAGTTCATCGTAAACAGAGTCCTGTAAGAATCAACAAATTAATTTGTTATCATCATTACAGTCATCACAGTACCTATTGTCGTCAAAAAAGTTGAATAGGTGACATTTTTTTTCTAAAATAGGTGACAAATAGGTAACAAACAAATGTTAAATAAGACAAACAAGCTGTGACTTTTTGTAAACCGAGAGATGCCCAAATGTTTTTTTCTTTGTTTAAACGGCCACCCTGAAAATGGAGTATTTACATGTCCACTGAGAACTAATTTTCAATTTAAAAAAAAGTAAAACCTTTTTTTTACAAAACCATTTAATTGTTTAACAAAACAGTTAAATCCGTGACCAAATTGTTGATTTTTCAAATAAAAAAGATGAATAGTCTGCATTTTTAAACCATAAAAGTTCAATTTTTAACCAAAAAATTAAGCAGATGAATTTCTACTGAGAAAAATTAATTTTCAATTAAAACAACGATAAAAACGAATTTTCTACAAAAAAAGTTGAATTTTATACCAAATTTGTTTATTTTCAACAAAATAGTTTAATCCTCAACCAAAATAGATATATTTTCAACTAAGAAGTTGTATTTTTAACCAAAAAGAGATGAAATTTCTAACAAAAAGTGCATTTTCCACGAAGAAAAAATTTTCAGTCAAGAATGAAAAATAATGTTAAGCTAACTGTTGAATTTTCAACAAAAAATATTAATGCTTATCAACAAATTTTGTAGTTGATATTTCCACTAACAAAACTTTAATAAAAAATAAAACGAAAATAATTCGTTTAACTTTCAACCAAGTACTGGAATTTGTAATGAATAATTTTTTTGGTTCAAAATTCTACTTTTTGGTTGCAAATTCTACCATTTAGTTAAAGATTTAACTATTTTATTGAAAATTAAAGTCTTTTGTTAAAAAGTAATCGTTTTTGGACAAAAAATTATATTGTTTGGCAGAATATTCATTTTTATTATTGAAAATTAATTCTTTTTATGTAAAAAGTATATTATTGTATTTTTTTTAAATAATCCCTTTTGCTTAAAAAAAAAATACTTTTTGTGAAAATTCAACGATTTTTTTGAAATTCATCGTTTTTGGTCGAAAATCTATACTTTTGCAAATAATTCATATTTTTTTTGTTGAAAATTTATCTTTTGGTAGAAATTTTTTTAATTGTTGAAAATTGACCTTTTATATTTATATTTGAAAGTTAATCATTTTTATTGAAAAGTCTACAATTATATTTTTGGTGTTTAATTAACAATTCTACAAATTTTTTGAAAGTTTATTTATTTTATTGAAAATTGAAGTAGGTTCTTAACAAGACACCTTTTTTTTGTTTAAAATTAAACTCTTGGTTAAAAAAATCAATTTCGATTGATGGTTCGTTCTTTTCATCAAAAACAAAAAGTATTATATTTCTTTTTCAGAATTAATCTGAATTCAACTACTTTATTAAAAAGTGATATTTTTTTGTCGAATATTAATACTTTTTGAGTTGAAAATTCTCTTGTACTTTAAAAATCGTCTTTTTGGGTGGAAAATTCAACGATTTGTATTAAAGAATCACCTTTTGGCTAAAAATTCATATCTTGGTTAAAAATTCTACGATTTGGTTAAAAATGTAACTGTTTTGTTTAAAAGCCATCTTCTTTGGTTAAAAATTGATCCTTTTTGATTGAAAGCTAATTACTTTTATTTGAAAAAAAATTCTATTTTTATTTTACAATTAATCTAAATTCAACTATTTTCTTCAAAGGTAATCTTTTTTCATCAAAATTTCAACTGATTTATTAAACACTTGTATTTTTGGATAGAAAACCAATCCTTTTGTTGTAAAACTCCTCATTTGTTAGAAGTCATATTTTTTAGTTGTAGGGATTCAATTAATATTTTTAATTTAAAAATATTTAAAAGATACATTTTTAAACAAAATAGTTAAATTTTCAATAAAAAAAAAAAATTGTCTACCAAAAATGACGATTTTTGAACCAAATAAATCAATTAGTAACAAGTTGAATTTTCTACTTAAAAAAAAATAAAATTATCAAAAATTTAGTTGACTTTCAAAATAAAAAAGGTTAAAAAGATTAATTTTGCAAAAAAAAAAAACCAAGCTGTGATGAATTTTCAACTAAAATTAGGAATATTCAACAAAAATCATCAACTGGAATAGATACATTTTAAGCCAAAAGATTAATTAGAAGTTTAATCATTTTAATTAATTTAATTGTTTTAAATTTTTTCAAGTTAAACATTATTTTTGAAATTTTTGCATGATAATTATGATTTTTTTCAACTCTTAAATATCTCTTAAAATTACCCCAATTTTTTCTACAAATAATAAGTGATCATTTACTATTGAAATTCAAGAATTTCACGTAAAAATTAAACATTTTTCAAATACAACAATGCAGTTTCAAATTGTTTACTTTTTAAATTTTTGTGTCAATTTACTCGTTTTAAATAAACAGTAAAATATTGGAAAATATTCAATAATTATTCTTTTTCTTAATTCAAAATTTTGAAATTGAATAGGTTAAAAATTGAATATCTTAGACTGAAACAATATTTTTAATTTAATAAAAGCCTTTAATTACGAAAATGTAATTATGAAATTATTTAAATTTTTTTCTGATCATTCTTTTTCTTCACGTTCTAGGGGTGATTTAAATTTCCAGTTGAGACCAAATTAATTTTTTTTACAAAAGAAGACACATTTTCAACCAGTGATGAATTTCGAAGATACATTTTAAACCAAAAGATTAATTTTCAAACAAAACATTAGTTTTTTTACCAAAAACGTACATTTTTTGAAAAATAAATAAATTTAGTTGAATTTTGGTTTAAAAAAATATAGTCTTCAATTAAAAAGTAGAATTTTTAACTAAACTAATGAATACTCAACAGAAATACTTGAATTTTCATCTTAAAAAAAGACAAACTTTTATCATATAAAACATGAATTTTTAACAAAAGAGTTTCACTGTCACCCAAAAAGTCGAATTTTCAACTAAAAAGGACAACTTTTCCACCAGATAATTAAATTTTTAAGTTAAAAAAAAAAAGTGTTTAACCGAAAATGGAATTAAATTTTTAATTAAAAAAATGAATTTTTTACAAAAAAAAGAGAGTTTTTAGACAAAAAGATTTTATTCTTCACAAAAAAAGACAATTTTCCAACGAAATACATAAAGTTACGATGAAATAGTTGAATTTTTAAGTAAAAAAAAGACAAATTTTCAACTCTACGCTTCAATTTAGAAACAAGAAACATCAATTTTCAGCAAAAAGTGGAAGTTCAATAATCTGTTTAAAAAATTAATTTTCCACAAAAAAGTACATTTTCTACCAAAGGAGTGAATTTTAAATTATAAAGGTAACTTTTTAATAAACAAATTTACCTTTTAATTTTTCAACCTAGAAAACGATTTTTTAAACAAAAAGCTTAATTTCCTACAAAAATAAATTTAATTTTTAACAACATACACGAATTCTCAACTAACAAAAGTCAATTTTTAACCATATAGTTGAATTTTAGCTAAAAAAAAATTGAACCACAGTGATACATTTTGAACTAAAAATCTGAATTTTCAATTGAAATAATTGAATTTTAAATCAAAAAGATTAATTTCCACTAAAAAGAATAGAATCTTCAACCAAAATAATTAAATTTCCTGTTTAACATATTAATTTTCAAACAAAATAAACTTTTAACGGCATACTTAAAATTTCAACTGGAATAGTTAAATTATCAATCAAAAAAATGAATTTTCAGCCAAAGAAAAAACAAATTATCAACAAAGTAGTTCATTTTTGATCAAACAAATTAATTATTCCAAAAATAGTTCAACGTTCAACCAAGCAATTAAATTTTCATGACCAAAAAGTTGAATTATGCAAAAAACTGTAGCCATTGATATTTCACTACCAAACAGAATGAATTTTCAACAATATACATGAATTTTCAACCACATAAATAAATTTTTAACTAAAAACGACCTATGTTTAATCAGAAGTGAAATATTGAAATTGTCAATAAAAAAAATTAATTTCAAAACCAAAAATAGAATTTTCAACACAATAGTTAAATACAGTAATAGAAGGCTACTTTTACAAATAAGGAATTATTGTTAAACAATTTTATATCGCAATTTAAAAAAAAAAATTGCTCTCGAAAAAATTCCCTGTTTAAAAAAAAATCCCTGTTTAAAAAAGAAGTCCCCGACAATTCTAGATTTTTTTCAGGTAGAGTAGACACCCTGTGAATTCGTTAAATTTGTTTTTCCTTCTTTTTTTTAAAGAATGTTTGTTGATTGAACAAGGTTAAATCATCCCTTGATGATAAAAGCCGGTGAATCAACAATTTTTATTTTCCCCAAGCGTATAACTGAGACCACAATGGGAATGCTGGTCCAGCAAATAATTGGGGCTGTTCAAAAAACAGGGTGGCCGTTATAATTCAAGAAATAAATTCCCGGTCATTTCCCGGTTCGCAAACATTTTTCATTGTCAATGAAATTTCAAAAAATCGAACATTCAAGCTGAAAAATAATAAATTCAATAATTTTCCCGTAAAAAATGGAATTTACTAACATTTTTCAATATAAAAAATATCTAAATCCACATTATCATTTGCAATGCTTTAAATTACATAAAAAATCAACCAATGAACTTCAAAATTTTCAAAATTATATTATTTTAAGAAATTTCTAGCTAAAAACATTAAAAATAGAAAAAGTGCAGTTTTTTAACTGAACACTTTTTAAATTAGATGTTTAATTGTGTTTATTTTAAATAGTTGAAACATCCTTGAAAAACTTCAAAATTTTATTTTAAAATCTTTAGAAATATAGAAGTTGTTTTAAATTTGTTCAAATTAAAAATTCTTTTTGAATTTTTTTTTTCAGAACTTCTAAATATCTTTTAAAATTAATTGAATTTTTCCTAAATTTTTAGGAAATCTTGCAAATTTAAAAAAATTTCCTTTAAAATTTGATGTATAAACAACAATTGCACATTTATTATATTACATATAATTATATTACATTTATTCAGTATTTTTCATTTTGAAAAAATTAAAAAAAATCTTTTTCTTAATTCAAAAATTTGGAATTGAATATCTTAAGACTGGAACAATATTTTTAATTCAATAAAATCCTTTAATTATGAATATATTATTATAAAGTAATGTTTAAGTTGAAAATAGTTTATAAAGTTTCAATCGTTTTGTCAAATCAATTATTGCTCACTTTTTAATACTCAAAGTAGAGATCCAGCAAACATTTTTTTTTGTTATTTCTTTATTAAATAAATATGTTTTTCATCGAAAATTTTCCACTTCACTTTTAATTTCTCAAGCCTTCGAGACATTTTAAAATTGTTTAAATTAAAAATGTAAGCTTAAAAATAAAAATCTATAATAGAAAATTTTTCAAGAACAAAATTTTGAATTACGCATTGTAAAATAAATAATAGCATAATTGAAAAAGATAAAAATTCAACTAATTATTTTTAAAAAAGGCAAATTTTGAACAGTTTACTTTTAAACTAAGTGAGTTTTCGACCAAAAATGTAATAATTAAATTTTCCATTAAAAATATAAATTTTGCAACAACAAAAAAACCAGTAATAAATTTTCAACTAAAATTATAAATATTTAACAAAAATACTTAATTATTAACATTTAAAAAAGATATATAAATATTCATCCAAAAAGATTAATTTTCAGACATAAAGATTTAATTTTTTACAAAAAAAGGCCATATTTCAAAAAAATACATACATTTTTTATTAAATATTGAATTTTCAAGAAAATTTTTTTTTGTTAATTCCAACTCTACTAGAACTTCAACACTTTTAATTTTTAATTGTTCAAGTCTTCAAGACATTTTAAAATTATTTGAATTAAAAATGTACGCTAAAAAATAAAAATCTAAAATGGAAAATTTGTCGAGTAAAAGGTTTTTGAATTATGCATTGTAAACCGAATAATAGAATAATTGTAAAAGATAAAAATTCAATTGATTATTTTTCAAAGAAAGCAAATTTTTAACAATTCAGTTTAGTTTTAAACTAAATCAGTTTTCGAACAAAAATATAAGAATTAAATTTTGGTATAGAAAATTAATTTTGCAACAAAGAAAATCAAAGTGATGGATTTTCAACTAAAATGATGAATCTTCAACTAGAATAGATAAATTTTAAACCAAAAACATTAATTTTTAAACAAAAAGATTAATTTTCAAACAAAAGATCATTTTTTGTTTACCAAATACGTCAAGTTTTAATAAAATAAATACATTTTTAACGAGAAAGCTGAATTTTCAACAATTTGGTTGAATTGTGAAATAAAAAAAAAATCAGTTTTCAACCAAAAGTCCAATTTTTCAACTTAAAATAATAAATATTGAACAGAAAGACTTTAATTTTCAACTAAAAAAGACCAATTTTCAACCATTTAATTAAAGTACAAAGTAAAAATACCAGTTTTTAACAAAAAATGGAATACAGTTTTTTCCAAAAAAAATTTTTTTTTATCGAAAACGTCAATTTTTAAACAAAATAGATTAATTTTTAACGAAAAAGTTGAATTTTCAACTAAAATTATCAATTATCAACTTGAATAGATAAATTTTAAACAAAAAAGATTAATTTTTTAACAAGAAGATTAATTGTCAAATGAAAAGATTAGTTTTTTTTATCAAAAACGTCAATTTTGAACCAAAATACATAAATTTTCAATTATAATTATCATAATTTAACTAGAATTCTTGAATTTTCAATCAAAAATATTAATTGTCAAACAAAGCGATTAATTTTAAGACAAAAAGATTATTTTTTTTCAAAAAGACAATTTTTCAACAAAATGCATACATTTTCAATAAAATACTTGAATTTTTAAGTAAAAAAAATTCAACTTTACTACTCTAATGAAAATTCAAACGATTTTAATTTTTAATTGTTTCAGTCTTCAAGACATTTCAAAATTGTTTTAATTAAAAATGTAAGCTTAAAAATAAAATTATAAAATCGAAAATTCGTCATTAAATTTCCAGTTGAAAGAAAATTAATTTATTACAAAAAAACTCATATTTTCAACCAAAGTGATGAATTTTCAACTAAAATTAGGAATCCTCAACTGAAATAGATGCATTTTAATCCAAAACATTAATTTTCAAACAAAATATACATTTTTTTTACCAAGCACGTCAAATTTAAATAAAATTCATTAATTTTCAACGAAAAAATTGAATTTCGAACTAAAAAAAAAATCAGTTTTCAACCAAAAGTCGAATTTTCACCTAAAATGATGAATATTTAACAGAAATACTTGAATTTTCAACTAAAAAAGACAAATTTTCAACCAGATAGTTAAAGTTTGAAGTAATAAAGATAAGTTTTCCACTATGAATGGAATACTTAAATTTCCAGTTGAAAAAAAAATTAATTTTCTACAAAAAAAAAACAGGAAAAGTTTCAACCAAAGTGATGAATTTTTAACCAAAATGATGAATCTTCAACTGGAATAGATAAATTTTAATCCAAAAACATTAATTTTCAAACAAAAAAATTAATTTTCAATCAAAAAATATATTTTTTTACCAAACACGTCAATTTTTAGGTAATAAAAATTCATTTTTAATCGAAAATTTTGAATTTCGAACTAAAAAAAAAAGTTTTCAACCAAAAGTCGAATTTTCAACCAGTTAGTTAAAGTTTAAAGTAAAAAAAGATCCGTTTTTAACTATAAATGGAATACTTAAATTTTCAGTTAAAAAAAAGTTAATTTTCGACAAAAAAGGCAAATTTTTAATAAAAATTATGAATTTTCAAGCAAAAAAATTAATTTTTTTATCAAAAACGTCAATTGTTAAACAAAATAATTGATTTTTTAAAGAAAAAGTTGGATTTTCAACTAAATTTATGAATCATCAACTCGAATAGAAGAATTTTAAACAGAAAAGATTAATATTAAGACAAAAAGCCTTAATTTTTTTACTAAAAAAAAAGACCATTTTTCAAAAAAATACATAAGTTTTCAATTAAATGGTTGAATTTTGAAGTAAAAAAAAAGTCAACTTTACTAATAACAACTCTACTAAAACTTCGAACTGTTTTAATTTTTAATTGTTTAACTCTTCAAGACATTTCAAAATTGGTTACATTTAAAAATGTGCGCTTAAAAATAAAATTATAAAATGGAACATTTGTCATTGAATTTCCAGTTGAAAGAAAATTAATTAATATGAAATAGATTAATTTTAAACCAAAAACATTAATTTTCAAACAAACAGATACATTTTTTTACCAAACACGTCAATTTTTAAGCAAAAGAAATTAATTTTCAACGAAAAAGTTAAATTTTGAACTAAAAAAAATCAGTTTTTAAACAAAAGTCGAATTTTCAACTAAAAAGGACAAATTTTCAACCAGGCAGTTAAAGTTTGAAGTAATAAAGAAAAGTTTTCAATTATAAATGGAATACATAAATTTCCAGTTGAAAAAAATTAATCTTCTACAAAAAAAAAATACCGAAAAATTTTCAACCAGTGATGAATTTGTAACAAAAATTTTTTACAAAAAAAAAAACAATTTTCCAACAAAAGACATGAATTTACAACGAAATAGTTGAATTTTCAAGTAAAACAAATAAAACAAAAAACAATTTTCATCTCTACTAATAAAAAATCTCCTAAACAACTAATACCAACTCTACTAAAACTTTAGACGCTTTTAATTCTTAATTATTAAATTCTTCAAGACATTTCAAAATTGCATACATTTAAAAATGTGCGCTTAAAAATAGAAATCTAAAATGGAAATTTTTTCAAGTAAAAGATTTTTGAATGACGCATTGTAAACTGAATAATAGCACATATGGAAAAGATAAAAAAATTCACACAAAAAAAAAATTCCCGGTCTAGCGGCCACCCTGAAAAATGTAATAAAAATATATTTTCAAACTTACTTATCCGCAGAAGTAGGTTGGAAGCTCTTCTTGCTAATAACAACGATGTCATTTTCGACTCGAGTTGCTGAATTCGCAACAATATTCGGAGTTGGGGAAAGTGGCTTTCCCAAAATATTGCAGACTTTCACGCGAACTAATGGTTGCTGGATTGAAACGATATTTCCACCTTCGGCAAGAGCGATGCAAATCGGTTTTTCAAATTCGTTTGTCGCGAGAATTTCCAGAGACGAGAGAAGGGAGACGACGCCTTTTGGAATTTGCACCGAGCGACGAGAAAGAAGATAATTCGTTAATTTGACAGTTTGCTGGGCAGTTAAGGGTGGTTTTTTCTTCAACGATGAAGAGAGTTTGAAGATTCCGTTGACGAGAAGACCTGAAAAACGACATCAACCAAGTTTTCCTATTAACTTAGAGACATACTTTTGGAAAAAATCGAAAAGAAATTGGTGTCTACTCAAATCTTGGACAACTTTTTCCGACAATTTCAGGTTTTTCCAAAGAAAAAAAAGTTTTTTTATAGTTAATTCAAATAAAAAGAAGAGGAATTTTGAACTTAAAAACGTGAGTGTTCATCGAAAAACGGAATAGTTAAATTTTCAGTTTAAATAATTAATTTTCCCAAAATAAAGAAATACATTTTTTAACCAAATTGATGAATCTTTATCTGAAATAATTGAATTTTCAGCCAAAAAGACCAATTTTCAAGCAAATAGTTGAATTTTGAAATAAAAAATATAGGATTTCATTAAAAAATGGAAGTTAAGTTTTCAGATAAAATAATTAATTTTCCACAAAATAAAAAAATAAAATTTAACCAATGATGAATTTTAAATTCAAATTATGAATCCTAAACTGGAATAGATCAATTTTAAAACAAAAAGATACAAAAGAGTTTAATTTCTTAACCAAGTTTCCTCATTTTCAAACAAAAAGATTAATTTACAAATATAATTATAAATATATAATAGAAATACTCGAATTTTCAACCAAAAACATTTTGAAATAAGATTTCTTTGCAAGCAAACAAAAAAATTGCTTTTATACCAAAACAGACGATTTTTTAACAAAATACATGAGTTGACAACCAAATAGTTGAATTTTCAACTGGAATGGCGGATCTTTAAGTAGAAGTTGAATTTTCAACCGAATACATCAATTTTCAGCGAAATAGTTCAAATTTCTACTTAAAAAAAAAGACAAATTTTCAAGCAAATAGTTGAATTTTTTACTAAAAAATATCAGTTTTTATCAAAAAATGGAATATTTAAGTTTTCAGTTAAAATCATTAATTTTCCCAAAATAAATAAACTTTGTGAACAAAGTGATGAATTTTCAGTTAAAAAGATGGATCTTCGCAATAAATCAATTTTAAACAAGAGTTTAACTTCCAACCAAGTTGTCTCATTTTCAACCAAAAATATCAATTTACAATTAAAATTATGAATAATTTTCCAACAAAAGAGACAAATTTTCAACAGAAAGAAACCAATTTTCAGCCAAATAGTTGGATTTTGAATGTAAAAATATCAATTTGCAAACAAAAGAGAAAAAGATACATATTCAATCTTTAAAAAAAATTGATTTTTAACCAAATTGATGAATTGTTAACAAAAAAATTATTAATCTTTACCTGAAATAATTGCATTTTCAAACAAAAATTTAAATTTCAAACTAAAAAATATCAGTTATCATGAAAAACGGAATAGTTAAGTTTTCAGTTCAAATAATTAATTTTCCACAAAAAAATTTTAACCAGTGATGAATTTTCAATTCAAATTATGAATCCTCATCCTCAACTGGAATAGATCAATTTGGAACCAAAAAAATACAAAATAGTGTAATTTCTAATCAAGTTTTCTCATTTTCAACCAAAAACATGAATTTTCAAACAAGAAGATTAATTTTCAAACAACAAAAAATCCATTTTATACCAAAACAGGCGATTTTTTTTAACAAAATATACATGACTTTGCAATCAAATAGTTGAATTTTCAACTAAAACAGACAAAGTTTGAGCCAAATAGTTGGATTTTGAATGAAAAAATATCAATTTTCAACCAAAAATGATGAATCTTCAACTGAAGTCAAGAAAATTTCAAACACAAGGTTATTTTTTAAAATAAAATGATGAATATTTAACAGGAACATGTGAATTTTAAACAACAAAAAAAAATCATTTTTTACCAAAAAATATATTTTTCCACAAAATACATCCATTTTTAACGAAACAGTTCAATTTTATACTAAAAAAGACGCATTTTCAAGCAAATAGTTGAATTTTGCAGTAAAAAATGGCAGTGTTCATCAAAAAGTGGAAGAGTTAAGTTTTCAGTTAAAATAATTAATTTTCCAAAAATAAAAAATAAATGCAAATTTTTAATCACTAATAAATTTGTTATTAAAATTATAAATCATCAACTGCAATTGATCAATTTTAAGCCAAAAAGATAAATTTTTAACAAAATAGTTTAATTTTTAAACAAGTTGTCTAATTTCCAACTAAAAGGATGAATTTTAAAACAAGAAGATTAATTTGCAAACAAGAAAATTAATTTTACACCAAAACAGACGGTTTTTTTAAACCAAAATACATGAATTTTCAACGAAATAGTTGTATTTTTAACTAAAGCCGACACATTTTCAGCCAAATAGTTAGATTTTTAATTTAAAAATATCAATTTGCAATTTTTTTAAATTAATTTCTATCCAAAATTTTTAAACCAAAAGGATAATTTTTTTAAATAATATGATAAATGTCTAACTAGAATAATTGAATTTTCAACCAAAAAGATGAGTTTTCAACTAAAAATATTAATCTTCAACCATGAAAATTAATTACTACCAAAAAGACGAATTTATAATTTAAAAAAATTATTTTTCAGAAAAAATTAATAAATAGTTCAATTTTTGGTTGTAACAAGCAATTTTCAAATAAAGAAATTAATTTTTAACCAAAGTGATGAAATATTCAGCTGGAACAATTACATTTTTAGTTTGAGAAAATATTTTTCAAACCAAAGAAAAAAATTTCAACAAAATACTAATAACAATAGAAATACTTACAAAAGAAACATACAAACTGTAATAATAATTAGATTCTCAGCTAGAAAAAATAATAATAATAAATAATAAAAATGAAAGTCTTGAGCCAAGAAATAAACAAATTCCCAACAAAACAATTCAATTTTCAACCAAAAAGATGCATTTTCAATTAAATTGCTGAATCTTGAACACAAAAAATTAATTCTTAACAAAAGGGTTGAATTTTTAATCGAGTAAGAAAATCTTGATTACAACCAAAGACTTTAATTTTAATAATTAAAAACAGTTCAATTATTCAAAAGACGACTTTTTTTTTAATTCTATTTTTAACTAAAAAAAGATTTTTTTGTCAAGGGAGAGATACATACAGTCTTAACGAGATAATTAAACTCACAACTAAAGGCGATCAATTTTTAACCAAAAGCAGAATCTTTAAATTTTCTGTTAATTTTAAACAAAACAAAAAACGATTTTTCAACAAAATATATGAATTTTCAACTAAAACAGACAAATTTTCAGCCAAATAGTTGGATTTTGAATTTAAAAATATGAATTTGCAAAAAAAAGTGGAGTAGATACATATTGAGTCTAAAAAAATTTAATTTTTAACAAAACTGATAAATTTTTTATTAATATGATGAATCTTTACCTGAAATAGTTGAATTTTCAATCGAAAAGATGGATTTTCAAACAAAAAAAATTGATTTTCTTTATGAAAAAAAGACGCTTTTTCAACAAAATACATCAACTTTCAACGAAATAGTTCAAATTTTTACTAAAAAAAAAGACAAATTTTCAAGCAATTAATTGAATTTTTTACTAAAAAATATCAGTTTTTATCAAAAAATGGAATAGTTCAGTCTTCAGTTAAAATAATTAATTTTCCACACAAAAAATTTAACCAGTGATGAATTTTCAATTCAAGTTATGAATCCTAAACTGAAATAGATCAATTTTGAACCGAAAAGATAAATTTTTTACAAGTTTTTAATTTCTAACCAATTTTTATCATTTTCAACAAAAAAGATCAATTTACAAATATCATTATGAATATTTAATTGAAATACTCGAATTTTCAACCAAGAAGATTAATTTGCAATAAAAAATTTAATTTTATACCAAAACAAACGATTTTTTAACAAAATACGTGACTTTGCAACCAAATAATTGAATTTTCAACTAAAACAGAGAATGTTTGACGAAAATAGTTGGATTTTGAATTAATAAATATCAATTTTCAAACAAAAAATTAATATTTTAACAAAAAATAAGGTTTCTCCACAAAATTTTTAACCATACAGTTCAATTTTATACTAAAAAAGACACATTTTCAAGCAAATAGTTGAATTTTGAAGTAAAAAATAGCAGTGTTCATCAAAAAATGGAATAGTTAAGTTTTCAGATAAAATAATTAATTTTCCAATAATAAAAAATAACGAAAATTTGTAATCACTGATAAATTTTTTATTAAAATTATAAATCTTCAACTGCAAGTGATCAATTTTAAGCCAAAAAGATAAATTAAAAAAAAAATAGTGAATTGTCAAGCAAGATTTTTAATTTAAAAATATCAATTTGAAAGTCTTTTTTTTATTTTTAACCAAACTGATGAATTTGTAACCAAAATGATGAATCTTTAACTGGAGTAGTTGAATTTTCAACCAAAAAGATGAGTTTTCAATAAAAATGTTAATAATTTTTTTTTAATAGTTAAATTTTTGGTTAAAATAAACAATTTTCAAATAAAGAAATTAATTTTTAACTAAAGTCATGGAATATTCAACTGGAACAATTACATTTTCAGTTCGAAAAAATATTTTTCAAACGAAAAAAAAAAAATTAACTGTAATAATTAAATTCTCAGCCAAAAAAATATATAATCTTGAGCCAAAGAAAAAAAAATCTCCAAAATAAAACAACTCAATATTTTCAATCAAAAAGATGCAGTTTCAATTACATTGCTGAATCTTGAGACCAACAAATTAATTTTGAACAAAGCAGTTCCAATTTACCAAAAGAAGACGCCTTTTTTAAATTTAATTTCTAACTAAAAAACATTTTTTTTGTCAAGAGAGAGAAAATATTGTAAACAAACTGGTAAATTTTCCGCGAAATACATACATACAGTTTCAATGAAATACTTGAATTTTCAACTAAATACGATCAATTTTTAACCAAAAATAAAATTATTAAGCATTCTTATTGAATTGTATAATGCAATTTAAACTAAAAATTAAGCAACTATTAAAAAAATTTCCTGATTAAAAAAAAAAATCCAAACTGATGGCAAAAACTTACTGGTGACAGAAAGTCCTCCCTCAAATTGTAAAAAGCGACCATTGACCTCATCCGCTTGGACAATGGCATCTTCAATTCTTTCAAAGGCGAACACGCCTGCAGATCCGAGATCAGCGGCAACGAGGAAAGAATAGCCAAGACTGTAAAAAAATTACACACCAAGTTGCATAAAAATTTGAAATTAAATCAATAATTCCTAATGTAAAGGCGCTAACAGTTAAATTGACAAAATTAAAATTATTCTCTTAATTCAATGAGAAAAACGCTTACTTTGGCAAGCTATCATCTTTCTTCAAAGCGGCCTGAATTGTTTTCACAATTCTGGCAGTGACAGCATCCGATAATTTTTGGGAGAGACTTCTCAGAGAATTGACGGCATAATACAATTCAGGAATCGTAGAACTCTCCTTTTCAATAACTGCAGTCAACGACTGAAAAACAAAAAAAAAATAGTAACCGTCAATCGGTTTTCTCCCATTTGTGTAGTATTTTTAATACTAAATTGGATTAATCAGTAAATAAAGTTGTCTCCAAAGTTCTTGCAGCAGAACGAAAGTTATTTAAATACATCATTTGATAAGGTTTTCAGGAATCACGGTGATTAAACAGCTCGATTTTAGGGACAAGAGGGGAATTTTTTCTTTTTGAAATACCAGTATGAGAAAGAAAAAATTTTTAATGGAAAACTTTTATAATAAACGCTGGATTATTTATTTGAAATATTTTTCAACAATTTTATAAGTATTCAAAGAAAAATTAAAAAAAAAGAGAGTGCATTTAAATTATATTTATAATAAACAGAAATAATAATAGAAACAAATTAAAAATAGGTTTTTCAGCAATGGTAGTCAAAATTTTTTTTTTAATTAAATATTTTTTACTACAGGCTTTTCTTTTCCTTATGTAAATCAATTATTGTAAATAATATAAATTATGTAAATGTGTAAAAAGATCAATTTGTTCCTAAACTTCATGAATTTTAACAGAAGAAATAAGGAGATTTTTCACGAAAATAGGGAAATATTTTATAAAGCAAAATTAATGTAAAGTCTATATTAAATTCAAGTTAAAACTGTTAAAATTCCGAACTTTATTTTTTTATTTTAATTTTAAACTAAAAATGATGAATTATTGAACTAAATTCGTTAAATTTTCAATGATAAACATTGATTTTAAACTTTAAAAAACGAATTTTAAAACAAATAGCTCATTTTTCACCTGATGACTAATTTTCATAAAAAATAATGAATCTTTAAGCACAAAGATTAATTTTTAACAAAATTTTTACTTGCAACTAAGTAGTTCAATTTGCAACCAAAGCAGACTAATTTAAATAAAAAAACATTTGAATTAAAATAAAAAAACTAATTATAAACTAAGAAACATTTTTTAGTCGCATTTTCAAGCAATAGATTAATTTCCAAGGTAGAATATTAATTTTCTACTGAAAAGGACGAATTTTTCAACATTTATTTTTCATAGTTGAATTTTCAACTAAAAAGGATAAATTGTCGAACAAAAATATATTTTTAACTAAAATGATGGAATTTGGACTGGATTAGTTAAATTTTCAATTATAAAAAATAATTCACAAGCCAAAAACGAATTTAAAAACAAAAAGTTCCATTTTCAACCGAAAAAAAAGAAATTTTAATTAATATTATGTATTAACTTTTTTTTAAATTTGTTTTTAACAGAAGAGTTTAACTTTTAACTAAGTAGTGGAATTTTGAATCAAAACAGATTTTTATTTCATATTCTAAATCGTTTAATTTAACTTAAAAATAATCATTTTCAACACGACTTGAATTTTAAACTAAGAAAGATTTTTTAGTCGAATTTCTAGACAAAACGATTAAATTTCAAGGAAAATTAATTTTATAATAAAAAGGACAAATTTTTAACATCATTTTTTCATGGGTAAATTTTTAACTAAAATGATGGATTATTGTTCTGAATTAGTTAAATTTTTTATTATAAAAATTAATTTTCAATTTTATACAAAAATTGAATAGTTAAATTTTTCGTTAAAAAAATTATTTTTCAACTAAAATTATGGAATACTGAACTGCATTCGTTAAATTTTCACACCGAAAAAATTAATATTAAAACAAATAGTACAAAAACAAAAAGATTTTTAATAAAAAGTTTAACTTTCCGCTCATACCAATCTTAATAATATTTTTTAAAAAGTTGAATTCAACAACAAAAAATACGAATTTTCAAAATCAAGTTCAACTTTCGATTAAGACAGATTTTTCAAACATAAAAATTAATTTTCAACGAGTAAGATTAATTTTCTACCAGAAGAGATGAATTTTTTCGTAGTCGAATTTTCAACTGAAAAGAATAAATATCCAAGCAAAAATTGAAGAAAATATTTTTATTTTCAATCAGAGATGAAATTTTTAATAAAATAATTAATCATTAAACAAGAAAAATGAATTTTAACAAAAGAGTTTAATTTTCAACTGAAACTGATTTTAATGTAAAAGAAAATTAAATTTCTACTAAAAAAGAAGAATTTTCAACATCATTTTTTCAAAGTTGAATTTTCAGCTGAAAATGGGTAAATTTCTAACCAAAATTTGAGTAGCTAAATTTTGAGTTAAAAAACTTCCAATTAAAATTATTGAATATTGAACTGGATTAGTTATATTTTAACTCTGAAAATTAATTTTCAACAACAAAAAATTAATATTAAAACAAATAGTACCATATTCGAACAGAAATTCATTTTTTATTAAATTTCTGAATATTTTAGCAACAAAAATTAATTTTAAACAAAACAATTTCACCTTCAAGCAATTAGTTGAATTTTCAAGCAAAACAGATTTTAATTTTTTTTTAATTCGTTAAATTCAACCAAAAAAGAAGAATTTTCAACCTGAGTTGATTTTTTAAGTATAGAAGTTAATTTTCTACTAAAAAACGAGGAATTTTAAGCACCATTTTTTCATAGTTGAATTTCCAAATTAGTTTCATTTAAATTAACAATAATTAATATTAAAACAAATAGTTCCAATTTCGAACAGAAATTCATTTTTGATTAAATTGCTGAATTTTTGACTGAAAAAAAATTAAATTTTGAAACAAAACAGTATGACCTGCAAACAATTAGTTGAATTTTCAAGCAAAACCCACTTCAATAAAAAAAAAAAAATTTATTTAAATTTAAAAAAAATTAATATTAAAACAAATAGTTGTATTTTCAACCCGAAATGGAATTTTTAATTATTTTGGTGAATATTTAATTTAAAAAAGTCATTTTTTTAACAAAAGAGTTTAAATAAGCAAAATAGATTTTTTATAAAAAAAAAAAAAGAATTCATATTCAACCAGAAGACAAATTTTTGTTGATTTTTCAGTTGAATTTTCATGCATAAAAATTAATTTACAAAGAATACTAATTTTCTACAAAAAAAGGACGAATTTCAACATTATTTTTTTCATAGTTGAAATTTTTAACTAAAAATAAATAAATTTCCAACCAAAAATTAAATAGTACCATTTTCGAACAGAAATTGATTTTGATTAAATTGCTGAACTTTTGACCAACAAAAATTAATTTTAAACAAAAACAATTTGATCTTTAAACAATTAGTTGAATTTTTAAGCAAACCAGATATTAATTTTTTTGAAACCAAAAAACACGTTAAATTCAATCAAAAGACGAATTTTCAACAACCTGAGTTGAATTTCCAACTGAGAAGAATAATTTTTCAACCAAAAATCGAAAAGTTAAATTTTTATATAAAAAATTAATTTAAAAAAAAAAACTGCACAAATTTTCAGCTAAAATGATGGGATATAGAACTGAATTAGTTAAATCTTTAATATACAAAAATTAATATAAAAAAAATATTAAAATAAATAGTTAGATTTTTATCCAGAAATGGAATTTTTAATTATTTTGGTTAATCTTTAATGAACAAAAATTAATTCTAAACAAGAGTTTAAATTTGAACCAAAATAGATTTTAATTTAAAACAAAACTCAACCAAAAGACAAATTTTGATTGATTTTTCAGTTGAATTTTTAAACATAAAAATTATTTTCCAAAGAAAATTAATTTTCTACTAAAAGGACGGATTTTCAACATTATTTTTCAATAGTTGAAGTTTTTAACTAAAAAGAATAAATTTCCAACCAAAAATTGTATAATTAACAAATTAATTTTTAACCAAACATACGAATTTTTAACTAAAATGATTAAATATTGAACCGAATTAGTTACATTTTAAATTCTGAAAATTAATTTTCAACAACAAAAAATTAATATTAAAACAAATAGTACCGCTTTCGAACAGAAATTCATTTTTTATTAAATGGCTGAATATTTTAGCAACAAAAATTAATTTTAAGCAAAACAATTTGACCTTCAAGCAATTAGTTGAATTTTCAAGCAAAACAGACTTTAATTTAAAACAAAACACGTTGAATTCAAACAAAAAAGTTGAATTTTCAAGCATAAAAATTCATTTTAAATTACTAATTAAATTTTAAATTTTCAATTAAAAAATTTATTTTTAACAAAACTGTATGAATTTGCAGCTAAAATGGTGGAATAGTGAACTGAATTAGTTAAATTTTTTATTGTAAAAATACACTTTGGTTGATTTTTCAGTTAAATTTTCATGCACACAAACTAATTTGCAAAAAAAAAAAATTTCTACGAAAAATTGAACACGTAAATTTCCCGTTAAAAAAATTAATTTTCCAACCAAAAAAAAAAAAAAGAACCGAAGATTCAATTAAGTAGTTAAATCTCTTTGGCTAATTTTAAATTATTGTTCAGGTACATACTAATTCCCCGACAATTCCAGCTTAAAAAAAAGGGGGATTAAATTCTCAAATATAGGGATTAGCGGATTTTTTTTTACAAAAATAAGGAAAAATAGGAAATTTTTATCCCTGGGGTATCAAAAAAGGAAATAATTATTGTTAATATAAATCTATAGAAACGAACCTTTGTGATGGAAGCAACTGGAAGTGCTTGGCAAGTTTTTAGCGTCTTCCAGGTTGTGATGATCTCGTAAGCGGTGTCTGGAGTCAAGGAACTTCCGTCCCCAACTGATTGAAGCAAAAACTTGCATATTTCCTTAAATAAAAAATACCCAAACGGTTAATCTTTTCAATTTTTCAGGCTAGTAATTAAATTATGCATCAGTGTTATCGTCAGTAAGACTAATCAACGTATCACTGAATTTCAACATTGGCAATTTTCATCATTTGATAACTCGATATATTATTTTATCTTAGTGGGATTATTTAAATTAATCTTTTTTTTTTAGAAAAAAAAAAATATTTTGACGTACTGCTGTTTGGGGAATAGAATCTCCGGTCAAAGTGTATCCCAAAACGGCATAATGAACCGCAGATACGCTCTCAAGTTTGAATCCGGGCTCAATCACTTTCTTCAATCGAGTTCTGTCTGAATCAGATAGGTAGGAATTCGTCGAAGAAGGTGCCTCGGCGATCACCGAGGCGAAGAATAATGCCACCAGTGGCAAATATATATCTAAAAACAGATTTAATTCCCATTTTTTTTTTTTACTTTATATAAACAATCCTTAATATTCTTAATTCAGAATCGCCGAAAAACTGTTTTTTTTTTTATATTCCCCGACTAATTATTTCAGATTAAAATTTAAAAGCTTCATATTTATTTAGCTCAAAATAAAAATATTAATTTTCACTCCCAATTGACAATTTTTTAACAAGAATTGAGTTTTCGATCTAAAAAGATTACTTATTTTTCAAGAAAATGGTCGCTTTTTTAACAAAATTGTTGAATTTTTAATCTACAAAGTTAAATTTTTAAATAAACTGGAATTTTCGAACAAAAAAGATTCAACTTTTCGGATTGGAAGCTGAAATGGCTTCTAAAAAATTCTTTTTATATTAAAAATTTAACTCTGGTTAAAAGTTTCTTTAAAAATTTATCTTTTTTAGTTCAAAATTCAGTTTTTATTATTAAAAATGCAATTCTCTTAAAAAGTCAAATTATTTGGTTGAAAATTAAACTTCAAGAAAAAAAGTTGTACTTTTAGCCAAATAATTTAATTTTTTAATAGAATTGCATTTTTAACAATAAAATGTGAATTTTCAATCCAAATGTACGAATTTTATGTCAAAACAGACGAATTTTAAGCAAGACAGTTGAATTTTCAACCAAAAAGAGTTGCACTTTTAATCAGAGTTAAATTTTTAATCCAAAAAGAAGAATTTTTTAAAAGCCATTTCAGTTTTCAACCCGAAAAGTTAAACTTTCAATCAAAATTAATAATTAATATTTCAAGCAAAAACTATAAATTGATACCAAAAATAGATTAATCTTCAACTTAGAAGAGCGACTTTTAACAAAAAATGGAAAAATTAAATTTACAGTAAAAAAATTAATTTTCAACAGAAAAAAAAATTGAATTTAGTTGTTTTCCATCGAACATTAATTCTTGGCATGAAAAAAAACCAATTAATTTTTAACCGGCGATATGAACTTTCAACCACAAAAAATAGATTTTATACAGAGATCAATTTTCGCGAATAATCATAATTCTTTAACTGAAATAGTTAAATTTTTAATAAAAAAAAATTAATTTTTAACTAAAAATGTAACCAAAAACAGTTGTATTTCGAACTTACATTTTCAAGCTAATAAGACCTTTTTTTATGAATTTTCAACTAAAATGTTAAATTTTCCAACAAAAAAGACTAATTTTAAACAAACAAACGAAATTTCAAACCAAAAACATTAGTTTTCAAACAAAAAAAAAAGAAAAATAGAATTTTCAACTAGAAAAGCAATCAATTTTTAACCACAATTGGAAAATTTACATTTTAAGTTTAAAAAATTAGTTTGAGACAAAATAGAAAACAAACTTTTAACCAAAGAAATGGAACATTTCAACGCAAAAAAAGGAATTTTGAACAACTTTGTTCAACTTTTACCTTAAGAGTTGAATCTTCAATAAAAAAAGAGCAATTTTCAACAAAATTTCTACTAAAAAAGATAAATTATATACCAAAGATATTAAAAAAAAAAATAGTTGAATTTTCCGCCTAAGAATAACATTTTTGTCTACAAATATGAGTCAACAAAAAATAGGATTTTTTAACTGAAGTTGTTCAAGTCTTCAAAAAATTTCAAAATTATTTAAATTAAAAATGTAAGCTTTAAAATAAAATTACAAAATCGAAAATTTGTCATTAAATTTCCAATTGAAAGAAAATTAACTTACTATAAAAAGGGCAAATTTTCAACAAAAATGAGGAATTTTCCACTAAAATGATGAATCTTCGAATAAATCAATTTTAAACCAAAAACATTAATTTTCAAACAAAAGATACATTTTTTAACTGAACAAAAAATCAGTTTTCAACCAAAAGTCGATTATTAAACTAAAATGATGAATATTTAACAGAAATACTTGAATTTTCATCTAAAAAGAACAAATTTTCAACCAGATAGTTAAAGTGTTCAATTTTCAACGACAAAAAACCGATTTTTAACAAAATAATTTACAAAAATATTAATCAGTGTAGTCGCAACAATTTATTTTCAAATTGCCCTAATAATCTTGTAACATTTTTAACATAGAATCTTTTATAAACGGAATAAAAAAAATATTTAAAAATTTCAAATGTATCATCCCGGAGTTATAGTCTCATATAGAAATTTTCAGATTTTTTAAAAATATATCTATCTTTTCCAGGGGCCAGGATATTAATTCTAAAGAATTTAACGATTAAAATATTATTTTTACAAATATAGACACTTGATATTAGAAACGTGGGCGTAAATTCTAAAGCGTTATTCTCGCGGAACTTCGCACACACAAAGTTAGAGCGAAAATCCCAAGAAAAATATATTTCCAAAAAGCTTTCTACAAAATTATTAAAAATAGGTCGCATGTACACAAAACCGAAGGAAACGTATACCTAATTAAACATTAAGATCAATGAAGAACTGAACACGAGGTTAATAATCGCCTCGTTTTCACAGGCGGCTCTTTCGCTAAAGTTCTTTCCGGTTGCATTTTTTTGCTGGCAATAATTGGGACTATTTTTTATTTAGAAAGGAAAAATTGGTACTCACGATTCTTCATTTTGAGAAGATAAATTCTTTACTCGCCGGCCGCCACGTCGGCCCAAGTAACAAAATGGCTCTATCTGGTCTTCTTCCTCCATTGCGCGTGTCGAGAAAAATGGCAGTTTCGCTATACCGGAAATCGCTGGCACATATCTTGATTGCCACGCCATCAAACGATGTAAGCGCGAATCACGGTTTCACACCTTTGATATTCCCGCCAATTTTGTACTCAAACAAATGAGATTTTGAAATACGCAGTAAGCTTTAACTGCTTTAGTCAAAATTCGGCGAAAATTCAAATTGGGTAAATGAAAAACTGCTTTTATACTATACAAGTTTATAATCTAAACTTTTTTTTTATTCATAAAATAAAGTGTAAGTCATTTAGATTGGAAAAAAAGATTGATTATTTTAGGTACTGGTTAATTTTTTTTGGGTAGTTCTAAATTTTATTTTGTAGAATATAAAATTATAAACTAACAAATTCCATATTTTAGGGTTGAATATTCAACTGTTTTGTACATCGTTCCTCTTTTTGTGTTAAAAATTTCACAAGTTGGTTGAAATTTTGTTTTTCTTAATTGATTGAAAAACCTTTTCAGTTGAAAATTCGTCTTTTTGGTTTAATTTGAAATCTTTTTTGGTTAAAAATGTAACTACTGGGTTGAAAATTGAAACGTATTCTTAAACATTCATTTCATTAGTTGGAAAGTCTTCTCTTTGGTTGAAAATTTAATTATTCTGTTAAAAATACGTATTCTATTGCTGAAGATGAACTTTTTAACTCCAAATTTAAATATTGTATTTTTAGTTTAAAATTGATCTTTTTTCACATTTTTTATTCAAATTAAATTATTTTTTAATAAAAATTATACACTTTTCACTGTTTAAGTATCGGAACTAAAACATTTTTCGTTGAAAATTCGTCTTTTTTTAAATTCAAATTCTTAAAAATACATTGTTTTATTCTTTTTTTGTACTATTCCCTTTATGTTTGAAAAATTATCATTTTTAACTGAAAAATTAATTATATGCTTGAAGGATTAACTATTTCGCTACAAATTAATTTTTGTTGTTGAAAATTAATTAACTGCAGATGTCACTATTATATTTTTTGTTCAATATTTATCACAATCAACTACTTGGATGAAAGTTGAATTACTTTAATAAAAATTTATTTTTTTATTGTTGAAAATTGAATTATTGTTTTAAAAAATTTATTTTTGTATACTATTTCATTTACGTTTGAAAATTTAACACTTTTATCTGAGAAAACAATTATTTGGTTAAATTTGATCTACTTTATTCGAAATTCCTTCTTTTGTAATTGAAAATTGAACCATTTTGTTGCAAATTCGTCTTTCTTGGTCAACAATCAATGTTCTTAGTTTATAAATTAATTATCTTGGTTGAAAATTCAAATTTATATTCTTGGGAATACGCTTTTTTCTATTTGAAAATTAATTTTTTGATTGAAAATCTAAATATTCCATTTTTGGTTAAAAAATTATCTCTCTTAGTTGAAAATTCAACTAGTTGGATGAAACTTTCTGTATTTTATTAAAAATTCTACTTTTTCCCTAGAAAATTAATTTATTTGATTAGAATTAATCTGTTTGGTTGTAAATTCATTCCTTGATTTTAAAATGTATTTGTTTTAAATTATTGTTATTTTTATATTGTATTTTGTTGAAAAATTTATGTTTTTTATGGGAAAATGATTCTTTTTTAAATTTTCACCATTTTGATTAAGAATTATTGTTTTAACTGAAAAATAAACTATTCCACTTTTCGTTGGAAATTGATCTGTCTTTTTGGTATATTTGGTTAAAAATGCGTTTTTTTGTTTTTGTGGTAAGTAAATTTTTTAATCTGAAAATATAGAAATTTCGCTTTTTGTAGAAATTTAATACTTTTGTGTAAAAATTAATTTTTCAGCGTTTTTTAACATTCATTGTTTTCTAGTTTAAAATTCGACTCCTTCATTTATGGTAAAAAATTTAGTTTTTTAGTTGAAAATTCATTTATTTAGTTGAAAATTCTACTATTGTGTCGAAAATTTTTCTTATTAACTGAAAATGTAGGTATTCGATTTTTAGTTGACTATGTACCTTCTTTAGTTTAAATTTAGTGTTTTTAGTGAACAATTAATCTTCTGGTTTGAAAATTCATCTTTTTAGTACAGAAAATTGAACTTTTTTTAATTCGTTGATTTTTGGTGCAAATTTAACTATTCCATTTTTGGTTTGAAATTTATCATTATTAGTTAAAATTGAACTATTATGTGTAAAAAATAGAACAAAGTGGCAAAACACGTACTTTCATAGTTCTTTCAGTAAAAAATAATGTTATGTTTGTAAAAACTACAACTACGTAGGAAAAGTGTACCTTTTATTACATCTAATTAAAAACTATAGATTTTCATTATAAATGCCTATAGAAAAAGATCTCATTATTTATTCCATTTGAATTTTTTGCGGCACGTTCACTAAAGCAGCTAGCGCAACCTGGCGACTGTAAACTCCACCCTGCCAATTTTACCGGAAGTAAGTTTGAAGGTCGACTTGATTGGTTAAAAAGGTAAACATTCAATTTCGAGACAGATGGCGCCAACAATGAGAGCGCGAGTTTAAAAAATCTAACAATTTTTCAAAGTTTATCAATACATATTTATCAGAAATAAAGCCTTCTTGTGCATCCACATTTTTTCTTAATATTCTTACATTAAATAAGATAACTTATTCACGATTACTAATTATATTTCAGCGAATTTAAAAAAACTTGAAAGGATAAGTTAACCTTTTCGTCACTATTTTTCTATAACTTATAAGACTAGAAAAACATTTGTATTTTTTATTCGTTTAATAAATGTTTTATATTAATTAAGTAATGGCATATTATTTTGTCTGCTATGGAGATATCGATCTATCGAAATAAACATATCGAGAAACTCCCGCCAAAATATCGTCTGACCGCATGCATGTCGGATAAAAGTGTTTGTCGTTAAGTTTGTTTTTCCAAATTTATTTAGATTTTTTTAGTATTTTAATTTAAATCATCACTCATTTTATGCTAGACGTTTGTACATTTTTTATTTGGTGACATGGATGACTCCGAATGTAAGTAAAACAATTTGTAATCAAACTTTTTGACGGATGTCAACCTAACCACAAACCACCACTTGCAAGTTGCTATTGTTTTCTTGAATAAATTAATTTCAAGCAATGCAATAGTTGTTCCATAAAAATTTCGCACTCTTCATTTTCAATTAAATGCACTTGGTACAGGGTATTCTTTCAAAATATTTACGAACATAACCTCCGTAACTTGAATAACAGTGGATGTCAATAATCAATGTTTTTTTTTTAAATAATATACATCAACACTTGTTGCTCAAAAGATTTAGAATATCGAATTTTTAGTGAAAAAAGTGTTTTTTAGTCTTCTTTTAGGTATATATTTTAAGGGAAAGAACTTTAATGCGTATTGCGCATTATTTTGAAAAAAATAGTTTGTGGGGCAACTCAATCTTTGTTTTATTTTTATCTTATTGTGATCCTATATAAAAATAAATATTGTGGATTTTCTTCTATTTTTCTGAATATGAGATTTCATTTAAATATATTTTGTATTTTTATCATGAAAAAACAAATATTTGGTCAAAAATTGAACTACTTTATTCATAATTCATTTTTTCTTTCTTTTGAAAATTATTTTTTTATTCGAAAATTTTAATACTCCATTTTTTGTTAAAAATTGATCATTTTTATTTAATAATTTAAAGGCGAGCTATTTTATTAAAAATTCTTTTTTTTTTGTTTGTCAAAAATTGAACTTTTTTGTTAAAATATCTTTTTTTTTGTAGTATTCCATTTTTGATTGAAAATTCAATTTTCTTTTGTTGAAAATTTGTTTCTATTATTGTCCAAAATTATTTTTTTAATTTGAAATTTTAATATTCCATTTTATGGTTAAAACTTGATACGGTTTAAATAATAATTCAACTATTTGTTTAAACATTCATTTTTTGTTTTTGTTGATAAATAATGTACTAAAGATTTAACTATTTCGGTTTTGGCTGAAAATGTATCATTTTTATTTGAAAAACTAATCATTTTTTAAAAGTAGAATTACTTTATTAAAAATTCAATTTTTGTTTATTTGAAAACTCAAATATTTCGTTGTAAATTCATTTTTTTTTTTTTTGACAAGTAAATAACTGGAGATTTAACTGTTTCTTTTTTGGTTAAAAATTTATCATTTTTAAATGAAAATTCTATTGTTTGGTCGAAAGTACTTAATTTAAAAAAAATTTTGGTGTCGAAAATTGAACTATTTTGTTTGAAAATTGCCTTTTTTTGTTGACAATTATTTTTCTCTTAGTTGAAAATTCTTTTTTATCTTGTTGAAAATTAGTTTTTTAATTGAAAATTTAAATAATGTACTTCTGGTTAAGAAATGATTATTTCTATTTAATAATTCAATTTTTAATCACTTTTAATCATATAAATTTTTAATAATTTACTAATTCATTTTTTGGATGAATAGGTATCACTTTTAGTTGAAAATCAATTATTTGTTTCAAAGTAGAACTAATTTATTAAACATTCTTTTTTTTTTTGAAAATTGAACAATTTTGTTTAAAAAATGTGTATTTTTTGTTGCCAATTATTCTTTTCTTATTTCAAAATTAATTTTTTCTTGTGAAAAATTAATTTTTTTGATTGAAAATATGAATACTCCATTGTTGGTTAAAAATTGATAATTTGTTATTAACAATTCAAGTAATTGTTTGAAAATATCTGTATTTTATTGAAAATTCTACTTTTATTCGAAAATTAATCTTTGGTTAAAAATGATTCTTTTTGGTTAAAGATTAATTTATTTGGTTCATTCATTTTATTAGTTAAAGATTCTTCTATTTGATTGCAAGTTTAACTATTGGGTTGAAAATTCATTTTTTTTAACATTATTTAACTGAGATTAAACTATTTTATTTTTAGTTGAAAAATCAAATATTTGTTTTATGTTTAAAATAGAACTATTTTGTTGAATATTCGTCATTTTTGGTCGACAATTATTCTTCTTAGTGGAAAATCAATCATCTTGGTTAAAAATTCATTTTTTTGTGTTTGAAAATTTATTTTTTTTAATTTAAAATTTTAATATTCCATTTTGGGTTTAACTTGATAATTTATATTTAATAATTTAACTCATTGGTTATAAATATTTTTTTTTTTCACTAAAAATTATACTTTTTTTTTGTAGAAAGTTAATCTTGGTTAAAAATTATTCTTTTTAGTTGAAAATTAATTAATTTGGTTACCAATTCCACCATTGTGTTTAAAATTCATTTTTAATTGAAAAAATCAACCATTTGTTTTAAAATAGTACTACTTTGTCAAAAATTCGTTTTTTGTTGTTGTTGAAAATTGAACTATTTTCTTTAAAATTCGTTTTTTTTTGGTCGCAAAAATTATTCTTCTTAGTTAAAAATTAATCATCTGGATTGAAAATTCAACAAAGTTTTGTTAAAAATTTGTTTTTTTCTTCTTGAAACTTAATTTTTCAATCGCAAATTTTAATATTCAATTTTTTGTTAAATGTTGATCTTTTTTATTTAATAGTTTAACTAATTGATTTAAAATATATGTATTTTATTCAAAATTCTATTTTTTTATTAGAAAATTAATTTTTTCGGTTAAAAATCATTCTGTTAGTTAAAAATTAATTAATTTGTTTTTTTTTATTATATTATTTGGAGATTCTTGTCTTTGGTTACAAATTCAACTGCTGTGTTGGAAATTAATTTTTTTGTCGAAAATTAATTAACTGAAAATTTAACTATTTTCTTTTTGTTTCAAAATGTATCATTTTCAGGTGAAAAATCAACTATTTGTTTCAAAGTAGAGCTGCCTTATAAAAAATGTATTTTTTTTTTTAAATTGAACTATTGTGTTGGAAATAAATTTTTTTTACTATTCCATTTTTTATTGAAAATTTATCATTTTTAGCTGAAAATCGACTATTTAGTTAAAAGATGAACTTCTTTATTGAAAATTCATTTTAAAAAATTAAACTATTTTGTTTAAAACTCGTATTTTTTTATTGACAATTATGCTTCTTCAATGAAGGTTAATCATCTTGATTAACAATTCGTTTTTTTTGTTTTTTTTTTTAAATTAATTCTTTAATAGAGAATTTAATTATACCATTTTTTTTTAAAAATGATCTTTTTCAGATGAATATTCATCTGATTGGTTAAAAATTCTTGATTCTGAATCGAAATAATTATGTTCGATTTTTTTCAATTTGTCTAAATATGCTATTTAATTTGAGTATAATTTTTTTTATTTTTAGCATCCACCTCTGGTAGATCCAGGAGGCAAAAGCGCGACAAACCCGGGCGGCTTTCTGCCTTGGAAAAATTAAGACAATTAAAAGGTAGCAAGCACAAATATGAAGTCGACGAATTGGAAAATGTGTACGATCAAGTGGAGGAGAAAATATACAACAAAAAGGTTTTGGATCGCCAAACTGACGACTGGATTGTCGACGATGGTAAAATAAATCATTCTATTATCATCGATAAAGTCAATTTTAAATTAACTTTATTTTTATTTTATTAAGATTTTTTTTTTCTTAAATTGATAAATTTTCTTGATAAAATCATTCTCCTTAGTTAAAAATTGCACTGTTTCATTAAAAATGGAACTGCTTTCTTAAAAATTCTTGAATTCCTTTTAAATATTTCAAGGTATTTTTAAAGATTCCGAGAAATTTTTTATAGTTTTTAATAATTTGAAGTTTTTTTTTAGATTTTAGGAATTTTATAATATTTTAGTGGATTTAAAAGAATTTATTTACGGGAAGTGAGTTTATTCATAGAGTTTTAAATATGTAAGATTTGGAATTCACCCTGAATGCTTACTAATTTATCCTGAAATCTTCTGAATTCTTCTAAATTATTTCAATTTTATAAATTTCAATAGATTTTTAAACAGTTTTTTGTTTAACTCATCTTGAAATCTCTTGATTGTTGATTTTAATTCAGCCTCTAAATTTACTCAAGTTTTACAAAAATAAGTATTTTTTTTTTATTTAAATTTTTTCTCGTTATATTGGGATTTTTTATTTATTTATTAGTCACTTTTTTGGTTAAGAATCAATAGGGTTTTAATGATTTTAATAGATTTGAAATAATTTTTTGGAATTCACACTGAATTATTATTAATTTATCCTGAATTCTTTTAAATTCTTTGGTATTTTTCTTAATTTTTTCAAGTCACTTTAATTCTTCTAAATTTACTCAATTCTACTTGATTCAGTCGATTATTTTTAATTTTTAAATGTTTTTATTTAATTGATCCTGAAGTCTTTTAACCTGTAACTTGTTAATTTTGTTAAATTCATTGTTTTGTTAAATTTGGTTCAATTATTTTGAATTCGCTTTAATTTTTCTGAGCTCATTTCAAAGAATTTAAATAAATTTTTTCATTTTTCTAGATTATTTTCAATTTATTTGATCTTTTTTTGATTCACTTTAAATATTTACATATTTCATCTAATTGTTCTCGTTTAGCTTACATTCCTTTCAATTCATCTATTTTTTTCTTTGGTTGAAAATTTAAATATTTTGATGAAAATTCGTTTTGGTTTAGTTAGCAATTTTTTTAAAATTCAAAATGTAACTTGAATTTTTGTTTGAAAATTCATTTTTAACTCTTATTTTGTTGCAAATTGATGTTTTTCTTATTTATTTCTTATTTTTCTTCTTTTACTATTTCGTTGAAAGTCAATTTTTGTTGAAAATTCATATTTTCTGGTTGAAAGTTTAATTTTTATACAGGAAATTCGTCTTTTGGCTTGAAGGTTACAAAAATTTAGCAGAACTTTTGTTTTCTTGTGAAAAATTAATTTTTTAATTGAAAATTTTAATACTCTATTTTTTGTCCAAACTTGAGTATTTACATTTAATAATTTAACTAATTTGTTGAAAGTATCTGTATTTTATTAAAATTGATACATTTTTGGTAGAAAAATAATTTTGTTTAAAAATTATTCTTTTCAGTTGAAAATTAATTATTTTGGTTCATTCGTTTTATTAGTTATTATTTTTACGAATTTCATCTAATTGTTTTCGTTTCCCTTAAATTCATTTATTTGGTTGAAAATTGAACAATTTTGATGAAAAATGGTCTTTCGTTTATTTGACATTTTTTTAAACATAAAATATAACTTGAATATTTGCTTGAAAATTCATCTCTTAGGTTGAATGTTTAGCTATTATTTTGTTGAAAATTTATGTTTTGCAATTGAAAATTCAACTGCATGGGTATGAGTTGATTTTTTGTCATAAACGTTTATCTCTTTGGTTGAAAATGCAACTGTTTCGTTGAAAATCAATTTTTTTTTAATTCATATTTTCTAGTTGAAAATGCAATTTTTTATAAAGAAAATTCGTCTTTTGGCTTGAAGGTTAAAAAATTTGACAAAAAATTTTTTTTTCTTGACTCAAAAATCGTTATTTATTAAAAATTCGTCTTTTTGGTTTTTGAAATGTTTTTCTTAAATGAAATTTCATCTTTTTTGGCTAACTATCAACTATTACTTTTTTTTTGATTATCTTTTATGGTTGAAAATTCATTTGTTTCGATTAAAATTAAATTTTTTGTTGAAATTCAAGTATTTTTTAAAGTATCATCTTTAAAAATATATAATTCGGGGTGGCCACCCACCCAGGAAAATCGGAAGAAATATAAAAAAATTTCGGACCATTTTGCTATTAAATATTTAAAAATTTCATATTAATATCAATATTGAATTTTGAATTTAATACATTTTTGAGGTAAGTATAAAGAAATTTTGACTTTTGGAGCTTAAAATTGTCCAATTTCAAAAAATTAAATAATATAGAAATATTCTTTCGTACTCTTTATTTTAATTTTTAATTTCCAATGAAAGATCTCTAGATTTTTCGATTTTTCGTTGAAAATTTAAACAAATAAATTATTCCAAATTGTAAAATATTTTATGCAAAAATAAAAAATTTTTATTATAAACGCTAAATTTTTAATTTTTCCAATTCATAGGTTTTAATTTTTTAATTAAAAATGAATTGATTGAATTGTATAATTAACGGTTTAAAAAATATTCATTTTTAAGCGTTTCAATTTGCTTTATATAATTGAAATTCTTAAAGGTTTGAGTATAAAGAAATTTAATATTACTGTCTTTGGTGACTAACATTAAAAAAAAAAATTTCGCATTCGTTTAAGTTTTAACGTTGTGGAGTAAAATTTTTTTCATTGCTAACATTTCCCATTTAAAATTAGGATTTATTTAAAAGTTTTTTTTTCAGAATAATGCAACTGATTTTTTTTCGTTTAAGAAAGATTTGTTCAATTAGCTAAAGTGTTAAATAATAATTTTATTATGTAAAAAAAAATTTTATTCTAGAATTTCAGAATCCTTATGTATGAAAGATTTAATTTTCACTGATTAATTTTCAAAATATGCATCGCTTTTAATTTAAAGTTTATCAAATTCCAAAGTTTCCAATCCTTAATTATTTCATTTCAGTTCCTCTGAATTTTAAATAACACAATTTCCAATATTTCAATCTTAAAATATTAAATTTTTAACGTTTTGACATTTTCCAAATTTAATTAATTAAATTGTCCAAAATCTATCGTTTATTTTTTTTAAATTTCAGACGATTGCAATTAAAAATTCTTAATTATTGTTTCAAAAATATTTAAAGGCTTATATTAAAAAATTATTGAAATTCAATTTCAACGTTTTTTAAAGTAATTAGTTGAAGTGTTTTTATAAAAAAAATCGACTATTCGTACTGAAATTAAGGTGCAAATAGCCAAAGTCCAATTTAAAGCAAAATATACATTTTTGCAGATTTCACTGCAAAAATCTAGAAGCTTTTTAAGTAAATTGAAGGGCTTTAAAACAAAAAACATTTCCTTGTGATTTCTAGAAAAATTGAAATTGATTTGTATTTGGAAGATTTTAAGGAAATTTTTTAGAATTTGCAGAATTTTCTAAAAATTACAGGAAAAATTCGATTAATTTAACAAAATATTTACACAAGTTCGGAAAAAGTTTCAGAAATAATTTTTAATTTGAAAAAATTTAAAAGAACTTCTAGATATCTCAAGATTTTTAAATAAAATTTTACAGCTTTTCAAGGGTTTTTAAACTATTAAAGTTGAAAGTAATTTAAGTTGTAATTTGCGCAGTGTTTAGTTAAAAAAATTCCAACTTTTGACCTTATCTTAAAATAACATAATTGAAAAAATTTTAAAGTCATTGATTGCTTCTTTAATTTAGAGCATTGAAAATCATAATGTAAATTTATATTTTTGGAATTGAATCTGTATCTTTCAACTCAACTTTATTTATAAAAGTTACAAATTCTGAGTTTTTCAGCTTATCCTCATTTCTATAAAAAAACCTTTTATACGTTTTCATTTTTATTGAGCATTTAAATACAAAAATTTTTTATTAAAAAAACTTTTAAACTTACATTTTAAGAGTTTAATATTCATTAATTCCACTTCAAGTGCTTTATTTTGTAATTTATTTTTTATTACTTCAAATTGTAACATTTTTAGCCTTAAAATTCGAATTTTATAATATTATTGACCGTGAAAAATCTTTTCGAATCGCGAAATGAACGGGAATTTTCTTAAAAATATATCCTCCACCCTCTAACTGTTGGAAAATTGCGAAATATTTAAATGGTTCCTTACTATGAGAAAATTAAACCTGGAAAAAATTGAGATATCTGGAAAAAACCCTGAAATTCTCGGGGAATTTTTTTTTTACAAATTTTCAGAATAAAAAAAATGTGCAAGTTCTATTTCAACAGTTTTTAAAATAATTAGTTGTATTGATATTTTTTCCAATTATGATATCATTCAGTTTACAATGCATGATTCGAAAATATATTTTTTAATTCATTTTTTTCTTTTTTCTTTTTAAGTGTATATTTTTAGTTTCGAGAATTTTAAAGTGCAGTCTTGAAGAATGAAACAATTCAAAATTAAAAGCTTTTTGAGTTGAAATTTGCTGATAAAAACAGTATTATTTTATGAACCGTAAATATAAATTAATAAATAATTTTTTTAATGGATTTGTACTTTAAGTATTAATAACTGAACAATAATTAATTTGATAAAATGATTCTAAATTAGTTCAAAGTTTAAGAATTTCTAGATTGTTACTGTTTTAATTTGAAAGTCTTAGCCAATAAAAAAATGTAGAGGTGCGATTGAAAATTTAAAAACTATTTTCAACTTAGAAATAACATAATATTTTCGTAATGAAAGGCTCTTATTAAATTAAACATATTGTTTCAGTCTGAATTGTTCACTTTTCAACCCATTTAATTTGAAAATTTTTAATTAAGAAAAAAAATAATTATTTAATATTTAATAATATTTTACTGTTAATTTCATACGTGTAAATTCCAGTAAAATATTTGAAAGTAAACCATTTTAATTTTAATTGTTTAACATAGAAAGCTTTCAATTGTTACAATTACGAAAAGTTTTTAAACTTTTAACGTTACAATTTTCATTGTTCTATTTTTAAAATGTTTAATTTGTAAGCGAAATTGTTTAATTTTTATGTAAAAGTGAGTAGATTTTTTACTACTATTTTGAGAAAATCCTGCCATTTTTTTTAAACTCCTTAAAATCTTCCCGGGTCTTCTAAATATCTCTTAAAATTACTCTAATTTTCTCTAAAAATAATAAGTGTTAAATTGCTAATTATAAAACCAAATTTGAATTAGTTTTTTTCAATTCGCAGGATTTTCTAGAAGTTGTAGGACAAATTCAGTTAATTTTAAAAGACTAAAAAAAATTAATGCAATATTTTTAAAAGTTCTGACAAATTTTCAAAAACAATTTTAAATTAAAAAAAAATTTTAACAACTTCCAGATTTTTTAAGATTTCGGAATACAATTTTCAAGCATTTCGTGGATAATTAAACTATTTAAAATGCAAAACATTTAAATTCTAATTTAAGAGCTTTTAGTTTGAGAACAATTTAATTTTAAAATTTGATAAAAAATCGTTTTTAGTTTAGTTGACATTTTTTTGAACATAAAATATAACTTGAATATTTGCTTGAAAATTCATCTCTGTGATTGAATGTTTAACTATTATTTTGTTGGAAATTTGTCTTTGAATTTAAAATTCAACTGCAAGGGTAAAGGTTGATTTTTTGGTAATAAACGTTCATCTCTTTGGTTGAAAATGCAACTATTTCGTTGAAAATCAATTTTTTTTAATTCACATTTGCGGTTAAAAATACAATTTTTGTAAAGAAAATTCGTCTTTTGGCTTGAAGGTTAAAAAATGTAGCAGAATTTTTTTTTCTTGACTCAAAAATCGTTATTTATTAAAAATTTGTCTTTTTGGTTTTTGAAATGTTCTTAAACGAAATTTCACCTTTTTTGGCTAACTATCAACTATTACTTTTTTTGTGATTATCTTTTATGGTTGAAAATTCATTTGTTTCGGTTAAAATTAATTTTTTTTTGAAATTCAAGTATTTTTTAAAGTATTATCTTTAAAAATAGAAAATTCGGGGTGGCCACCCACCCGGGAAAATCGGAAGAAATATAAAAAAATTTCGGACCATTTTGCTATTAAATATTTTAAAATTTCATATTAATATGAATATTGAGTTTTGAATTTCATAAATTTAGAGGTAAATATAAAGAAATTTCGACTTGTGGAGCTTATTAATGTATAATTTGTAGTATTGTTTTTAGCCTAAAAAAACTTAATAATATAATTTTGAAAATTTTTTAAAGTACACTGATTGATTATTCAATTTAGAGTTTTAAAACTGTTGACGTCGATTAATATTTTTGGAACTTAATCAAAAATTTTGACTTCTATAATTTATGAATGTTAAAAATTCTGAATTTTGCAGTTTATCTGCATTTCATTTAAAGCTGTTCAATTAAAAAGCGTTAGTACCTTCGAGTTTATACGTGTAAATTATTGAGCATTTGAATAAAAAATTTTGAAATTGGAAACTTTTAATCTTCAATTTTAAAAGTTTCAAATTCAAGAGTTCCACTTTGAATGCTTCAATTTGTTTTTTATGACCGAGAATTTTTTTCTTCGATTAAAACGGTCACCCTGCTGAAATCATTTATAAATTCCAATATGAAAATAAAGAAAAAAAATGAAATTTTAAAGGGGGAGAGGGATACGTCGAAGATGGGAGAGAAATATTTGACGATGACCTGGACGAGGATAGTATACAAGCTGCAAAGCAGAGTAGTTCAATGGGTCCTCGAAAAAAGGCTAAAATTGCAGCAAAAAGTAAGGGAAGCATTAAAAATATGTTTATGAACATGGCCTCGAAAGTCAAGACTGCAGAAAAGCTCGACGATGATAATATTTTGGGAGATTTGATGTCTGAACTAAAAAATGATGAAAGTAGCCCAAAGCGAGTAGAACCGAGGATTAAAAACAAATTTGCAGTCGTTCCGAAAGCACCGTAAGTTCCCCGAAAGCAATATTGGGAGAATATCAAAATTTTAATTTTATGTTACAAATTTTACGTTTAAAAAAATATGTATTTTTAATTGTTTTTTATGGTAAAAGTCCTCCTCCGAGGCGTGCACCAGTTTCCAAACCTCAAAAAGTAGAAGAAATCAGCCCGAGGGAAGAAATCGAAGATGATGATGAAATGATGATTTTTGATGATCTGAGTACAAGTTCCTTTAAATCGAAAGCTGATAAATTGAAAGAGGCGTCGTTTAAAGAGCAGAGTCTCAGTCAGCAGATCGAGACTGATGAAAACGAAGATCTGAATAGGAACGGAAATCATGAATCGATTCAGGATTCTACTGAAACTTCTGCGAGTCAGATTATTGAGGATTCGAAAGATGAAGTCGAGGAGGCAAAGACAATAATCGAGGATGTAAGTCTATTTATTTATTTTTTTTATTAAATTACTTTTTAACCAGGAATCATTCAATTTACAAAAAGTAATTATAAAATTATTGAGTTTAAAAATTTTGCGTTTTAGGTCTTCATTTTTAAGCACACATTTTCAATTTAAAGAATGTGTAAATGCAATTTTGAAGTACTTAAAAAATTGTTAATTTAAAGAAATTATATTTTATTATAGTTCTTTTTGTTTATTTGCTTTATATCAATATTTAAATATTGTTTTTATCCCAATATAACTTTAAATTAATGTATACATAATTAAATATTTTTCTTCCATTTAAAATCCTATTGAAATATTGTTTCAGTTTAAAATATCCCATTTTTAACTCATTCAATTTGAAAAACTTGAATTAAAAAAAAAGAATGATTTTTTATATTTAGCGATATTTTTTTTTAATTAACGATAAATTTAATATTAGAAAATAAACAATACGAAACTTATTTGTTTAAAATAGAAAACCTTCAATCGTTAAAATTTTAGAGTATTAATTGTAAACTTTGGACGTTACGGTTTTAATTAATCAATTTCAAAAATGTTTCATTTTTAAGTGAAAGTATTAATTTTCCATTTATAAATGACAATTGAAGATTAATTAATGTAGCAAAAATCTATTTTCTTAAGTTTATACAAAAAATTAGAATAATTTTGTATTTTGAAAAATGTATTCTAAGGTAACATGTAAAAATATTTCGAAAATTACCAAAAAAAAGAATCTGGAAAGTTTAAATAGGTATTTTTTTTAATTTTTCATGATTTAAAAAAATATAGAAAAATTTAAATTATTCTAAAAGATATTTAAATTTTGAAAATTTAAAAATATTATTTCAAATTTAAAAAAATTTTAATTTGTTGTAGGATTTTGAAAGACTACAAGATATTAAAAAAAATGTTTTTATGATTCCTGGGAAAATTTTAAATCGGTTTTTATTTTTAAAAATTAATTTCAAAAGAATATTTATAAAGATATCCAAAATGTTCAAAAAGAATTTGGAAGATTTTAAGGCAAGTTTTTTTAATTTAGGAGAATTAAAAAAAAATAATTAGGAAAAATTCGAATCATTATAATAGATATTTAAACATTCTAAAAAAATTTTAATACTAATTTAAAATTTGTAAAGTTTCGAAAAGAACCTTTTTAAGGATTTTTGAAGGATATAAGGTAATGAGAAAATTATTTTAAGATTCCTGGGAAAATTTAGAATGAATTTTTATTTTACAAAATTTATTTTAAACGAATATTGGAAAAAATGTCAAAGCATTTCAACAGAATTTCAAAATTGTCAAGAAATAATCTAGAAGATTTTAATATGCAATTTTTTTAAGTTTTCATGATTTTGAAAAAAATTGTAGGAAAAATACGATTTATCTTAACAGACATTTGAAAGTTTTGAACCTTTTTTTTTTTAACAAGATGCATATTTCTGAATATATCGAATTCAACTTAAAAGTCTCGAAAAGAAAAGAAAAAATTAATCTAAAAAAATTTTAATCAAACTTTAGATTTTTGAAGATTTTGATACAATGTTTTGAAACTTTTTAAGAATTTGGAAAGGTTTCAAGATAATAAACAAAATTCTTCCTGGAAAATTTTTTTATTTATTTTTTTTTTTTGAAAAATTAATTTCACAAGCATATTTCTAAAGATTTCTAAAATTATCAAAAGGAATCTCGATGATTTAAGGGCCATTTTTTTTTATTTTGTAAAATTAACAAAAACGAATTGGGAAAAATTCCAATTATTTATATAGATATTTAAATTTTCTGTAAACTTTTAATAATAATTAAAAATTTGAAAATATTTTGAATAATTTTATACAAAATATAGATTTTTAAAGATTTACAAATAAAATTGTGAAGCTTTTTAAGAATTTGGAAATTATTAAAGATGATAAAACTTTGTTTAAAAAGATTTCGGGGGAAATTTTAAATCATTTTTTATTTTACAAAATTTATTTTAAGAGAATATTTAAATAGATTCCAATAGATTTTAAAAGAGTTTCAAAATATTAAAAAAAGAATCTGGAAGATTGTAATAGGCAATAGTTTAAATTTTTCATAATTTAAAATTTTTTTAAGGAAAAATACGACTTATTTTTAAAGATATTTGAGTTTTAATATTTTTTAAACAAAATGAAGATTTTTCAAGATTTCGAAATAATATTTTGAAGCTTTTTAAAGTTTTTGAAAGTATGGAAGTTCAAACTCAAGTTTTCTTAAGATTCCTTGAAAAATTTTTAATGATTTTTTA
Source organism: Belonocnema kinseyi (assembly GCF_010883055.1). Lineage (NCBI taxonomy): Eukaryota > Metazoa > Arthropoda > Insecta > Hymenoptera > Cynipidae > Belonocnema > Belonocnema kinseyi. The sequence goes on along the minus strand of NC_046662.1, from coordinate 61,131,807 downwards.
ATTTACAAATATATTTTGAAAAAATATTTTTAAAATTTTCAATCGATTTTCAAAGATTTTCGAAATTAAAAAAAAAAGGAATTTGGAAGATTTCAATTAGCAATTTTTAAAAATTTGAATTATTTTTACAAAATCTGAGGAAAAATTCGAATGGTCTCATAAGATATTAAAAAGTTTTAACAAAACATTTTTAAATTGACAAAATTTAAATCAAATTTAGGTTTTTGAAGATTTTTAACAAATTTTAAAGCTTTTTAAGAATCTGGAGCGGTATGAAGATAATAAAGACTTACCTTCCTGGGAAAATTTTCTATAATTTTTTATTTTTTAAAAATTAATTTCAAGAGAACATTTCTAAAGATTTCCAAAATTTTCAAAAATAATCTCAATGATTTTAGGACGATTTTTTTATTTTGCAGGATTACAAAAAATAATAAGAAAAAATACGAATTATTTGAATAAATATTTAAATTTTCTGAATAAAATTATAAAAATTTAATACAAAATATAGATTTTTGAAGATTTAGAAATAAAATGTTGAAGCTTTTTCAGAAATTTGAAAGAATTAAACATAATCACAAAAGATGCTTAGAATTTCTGGGAAAATTTTGAATAATTTTTTATTTTACATAATTTATTTTAAGAGAATATTTAAAAAGATTCCAATAGATTTTGAAAGATTTTCAAAATTGTCGAAAAATAATCTAGAAGAATCTAGCAGATTTTAATAGGCAATTGTTTAAATTTTTCATGATTTAAAATTTTGTTAAGAAAAATACGATTAATTTTTGAAGATGTTTAAAAGTTTTTAGATTTTTTCAACACAATGTAGATTTTTTAAGATTTTGAAATAAAATTTTAAAGCTTTTTGAGAATTTTGAAAGGTTTGAAGATAATGAAAATGTTCGTGAAATTCCTGGGAAAATATTTCCAAAAATGTAAAAAAAAAATTGAATATTTTAAGGTTATTTTTTAGTTTTGTTTGATTAAAAAAAATGTTAGGTCAAATTCGAATGACTTATAAGATGCATTCGAAAAGATTGAAGATACTAAACAAATGTTCTTAAGACTCTTAAGAAATTTTTTATAATTTATTATTATGAAAAATGAATTTTAAGCGAATATTTAAAAAACTTTCAAAGGATTTCCAAATTTGTCAAAAAAGAATCTAGAAGATTTTAAGGCCCGTTTTTTAGAAGATTTTGAAATACAAATTTGGAGCTTTTTAAGGATTTTAAAAGAATTGAAGATAATAATAAATGTTCTTAAGATTCCTGAGAATATTTAGAAAGATTTCAAAATATTTTAAAAGAATTCCAAAATTGTCAAAAAATAATTTAAAAGATTTTAAGCCAATTATTATCATTTTTCATGATTTTGTTTTTAGATTTTTAGGAAAAATTCGAATTATTTTAAAAGAAATTTAAATATTTTGAAAATAAAAATAATATCAATTTTTTTAAATGTAAACAAAATGAAAATTTTTGGAGATTTCGAAAAAAAATGTTGAACCTTCTTAAGGATTTTGAAAGGATTGAAGGATTGGAGACAATAAAAAATATTCATAAGATTCCTGAGAACAATTTTTATGATGTTTTTATTGTTTAAAATTTATTTTAACAGAATATTTAAAAAGATTTCAAAACTTTTAAAACAATTTCTAAAATTGTCAAAAACGAATTTTAAAGTTTTTAAGCCAATTATTATAATTTTTTATGGGTTGTAACAATTTTTAGGAAAAAATCAAATTATTTTGAAAAAAACATTTAAAATTTTAAAAACATAAAAAAAGATCAATTTTTAAAAAATGTAAAGAAAATGTTTAGTTCTGAAGATTTTGAAGTAAAATATTAAAATATTTCAAGATAATAAAAAATTTTTCTTATAGTTCCTGAGATAATTTTTTTATAGTTTCTTATTCAAAAAAAATTGTTACCAAATAATATTGAAAAAGATTTCCAAAATTGTGAAACAAGAAATTAGAAAATTTTAAGACAACTTTTCATGATTTAAAAAAAAATGAGGAAAAATTTGAATTATTTTGAAAGATATATAAAAGGTTTTAAACATTTTTTCTAATAATTTCAAATTTTTAATTATTTTTATATTTGTTTGAATTAATTTTAATCCTTTGAAGCATGCATTTTTTTCTTACATAGGAATTGTTTGAAACTTCATTCACGGCAGGCTTTTGTGCTTGCTAATTTTTTCATTTTGTTTATTTATAAAAACCATCCCGTTAAAATTTTTCTTTCAAATTATAATAGTTTTAAATTAAAAAGCATTTAATTTAAAATTGTTGTACAATTTGCATAAAATTTATTAAGTATAAAATATTGATTAAAAATTTCGGAATTAAATTTTTCCATCCTTGAATATTGAAATTTTAAAATTCAAAAGTGCTTTAATTGGCAATTCAGTTTTGATTACTGTAAATTGAAAAGATTTTCAGCGATAAGAGTTAAAATTCTTTAATTCCAATGACCATGCAAAAATTTTCCGAACCGGGAATGAACCTGGAATTTTTTCCTCAAATGGTGAATCTAAATAAATAGTTGAATTTTCACATATGTAGTTTAATTTTTAATCAAAAAGTAGAAGTTTCTACCTAAAAGACAAATTTATTGGAAAAAAATTAATTTTTCAGCTAAAGATTTGAATGTTTTAGAAAATAGCTGACTTTTAAATTAAATAAGATAGATACATTTTTAACAATCAATTTTATTTTCAATCAAGAAAGATAAAGTTTCAAGGAAATGCTTAATTTTTAATTAAAAAAAAAGGAATTTTTCATCAAGCAAATTGATGTTCAACCAAAAAAGATGAATTTTCGACGAAATTGTTGAACTTTTAAACAGAAAATATTATTTTTCAACAAAAAAGTTAATTTTCTATTAAATGGTTAAATTTACAAATAAATGGTTTATTTTTTAACAAAACAGTTGAATTTTTTACCTAACTGTTAAATGTTCAACAACAAAAGTTAATTTTCTACCAAATTGTTGATTTTTTTAAACAAAATACATGAATTGTAAACCAGATAGTAATTAAATTTTCAACAAAAAATATGAAATTTCAACCAAAAAACGAATTTTCTTAACTACGAAAATAAATTTTTACCAAAAAACACGAATTTCGAAACAAATAGTTGAAGTTTCAGATAAAAAAGGTAAATTTTTAAACCATAATTTTCAATTTAAAAATATACGTTTTCAGAAAAAAATAGAATATTGAAATTTTCAATCACAAAAATTTATTATCAAGCAAATTTTAAACAAAATAATTAAATTTTCAATCAAAGAGATGAATCTTCAACCTAGTAATTGAATTTTTTACCGCAAAAGATGATTTTTTAACAAAAAAATTCAATTTTCATCTAAATAATTAAATTTGTAACCAAATAGTAGAATAGTTTAAAAAACGAGATGAATTCCGAATGAAAAATATAATAGTAGACCTTTCAACTGAAACAAAAATTAACTTTCAACCAAATAATTGAATTTTTTGCCACAAGACGTCATGTTTAAAAAAAATGTTAATTTTCAACAAAATAATTAAATTTGCATCCAAACACCTGAGTTTTTCACTAAAGAAATACATTTATTACCAAAAATAAAATATTAACATGTGCAGCTAGTAAAATAAATTTTCAACGAAATCTTTAAATTTAAAACAAAATATTTAAATTTTCGACCACATAAATTAATTTTTAATCAAAAAGATGAAGTTTCAACTAATGAGAGTACTCTTTATAAAAAATACGGATTTTTAATAAATAGTTGCATTTTCACCTAAAACAGATCAATTTTAAACTGTAAATAAAATAATTAAATTTTCAGTAAATTAACTAAATTTCCAATAAAATCAAAGTCATTTTTCAACGAAATAGTATAATTCTAATTCAAGAAGATTGAATTTCTATAAAAAAAAGGATACATCTTCGAGAAAAAATTAAACAGCTACATTTTGATTTAAAAAAAAATTATTTCTAAATAAGAAAAAACTAATTTTCAATCAAATTATACGAATTTTTAACAAGGTACAGAAATTTCAACCAAATATTTGAATTTTTAAAGGAATTTTGAAAAAAAAGGAGAAATTAATCACCAAACTCAAACATTCTTCCACAAATTCGAATTTTCAATAAAATGCAGAAATTTAAAACCTAATATTTTAATTTTCAACTAAACTCAAACGGGCCACCTTATTAACGAAATTATTAAATGTCCAGTGTAATTTGGAACCTGATTTTCAGATACCCGATAATCTCGAATTTGGCGATTCGGAATTTACCGTTTGTAAGGTCGATTCTCAAAAAGCGTCGTCATTGGCGTGCGATACCTCGGACTTGGATATGTTCGATTCAGCCGACATAAGTCTCGCTTGGGAGGAGAATTTCCAACCGCAAATGGATGAAACGAAAGATTCGGTGGACGATAGAAATGTAACTCTGCCCATCATCACCAACGAAGCTAATGAATCAGTTTTTCGATTTTTCTGGTGGGACGCTTACGAGGATCCTTACAGGCAACCGGGAGTTGTTTATCTTTTCGGCAAGACGTTCGTCGAATCGACCAAGAAATACGTTTCTTGCTGTGTTGTCGTGAAAAACGTTCCTAGGAGAGTCTATCTTTTACCAAGGGAACAGGTAAGATTTTTTTTAATTTATAAATTAATTGTTGCATTTTATACATGAATTTTCAACCAAGAATAATTCGCAATTGAACAATCTTTTACTTTAAAAATTCTTCATTTTAGATTTTTAATTTTAAGCGTGTATGATTAATTTCAAAAATTTTAAAGCGCAGACTTGAAGACTGAAACAATGAAAAATTAAAAGCGTTTGGAGTTGAAAAATTTTGATAAGAAAGCAGTATTATTTTGTCAACTGTAAATATAAATAAGTGAATAAATAATTTTTCAAATGGATCTGTATATTTTCAACTATTTTCAATTAAAAAAATAACCTAATAATAATATATTCGCAATTAAAGGCTTTTATTTAATTAAAAATATACCCATTCAATTAACATTTTTTTTTAATAAAAGAAGAAGAATTATTTAATATTTAGCAATATTTGACTGGTAATTTAATACGAGTAAATTAAATTATAATGTTACAATTTTGATTGTTCTATTCAAAAAATGTTTAATTTGTAAGCAAAATTGTTTAATTTTTATGTAGAAATAATAATTTAACACTTATTATTTGCAGACAAAATTTGGATAATTTTAAGAGATATATAGAAATTTTGAAAAGATTCCAAATTAATTTAAAGCTTGAAATGATGTCAAGTAAATTAAACGAAGTGTTTGAAATTTTTGTTCAGTACTTCTAAACATATTTTTTAATGAATAGAATTTTTCCTACAATTTTGAAATTCTTTAAAATTTTTTTTTAATATTCTGCAGGGTGTCTACCCTACCTGAAAAAAATCTAGAAATGTCAGGGATTTGTTTTTTAAGGGGGGAATTTTTCTTAAACAGGGAATTTTTTCGAGAGCGTACTTAATTTTTTTTTAATTACGATATAAAATTCATTAACAGTAATTCCTTGTTTGTAAATGTTGCCTTATGTCACTGTATTTAACTATTGTGTTAAAAACTTTATTTTTGGTTTGAAATTAATTTTTTTTATTGACAATTTAAATATTTTACTTCTGGTTAAACATTGGTCGTTTTTTTTTCTTTGGCTGAAAATTAATTTTTTTGATTGATCATTTACCTATTCCAGTTGAAATTTTAATTATGCCGTTAAAAGTTTGTTTTATTTTTGTTGAAAATTAATATTTTAAACTAGAAATTTAATTAATTTAGTTGAAGATTCTATTATTGTAGTTAGAGATTCATCTTTTTGATTAAATATTCATTTTCTTAACTAAAAATTTAAATTTTGGTTGAAATTTTTTTTAGCTGAAATTCAACTACAGGGTTAAAAAATTGACTTATGTTAGTTGAGAATTCATGTATGTTGTTAAAAATAAAATTTATTTTTGTAGAAAATTAAGCTTTTTGTTTAAAAAATCGTCTTCTAAGTTGAAAAATTAAAAGATAAACTTGTTTGTTAAAAAGTCATCTTTATAATTTAAAATTCGCCCCTTTGGTAGAAAATATACTTTTTTGTGGAAAATTAATTTTTTAACAGAATATTGAACTTCTACTTTTTGCTGAAATTTGTTTTTTTTTGTTTCATTTAAAATTTATGTACTTTTTTAAAATATGGTATTTTTTTGTGAAGAATAAAATCTTTTTGCCTAAAAACTAATCATTTTACTTATAAACTTTTAACATTACAATTTTTATTGTTCTATTTAAAAAAATGTTTTATTTGTAAGCAACATTTGTTGAATTTCCATCTAGAAATTATTTTAAATATTCTGTTCAAATAATTTTTTAAAATGAAACATAATTTTCAATTTCCCTAGGAATATTAAGAAATTTTTTTTATGCTTGTAGAGCCTGTCACAATGCTTTAAAAGCATTCTAAATTTTTTGTTTGAAATCTGCAAAAATCTACGTTTTGTTTTAAATTACTCTAATTTTGTCTACAAATAATAATTGTTCAATTATTATTTATAAATCAAAATTTGAAGGAAATTTGATTAAATTCGAAGGGTTTTCTAGAATTTGTAGAACAAATTTAATTAATTTTAAAAGTTATTTAGAAGGTCTAAAAGAATTTTAAAAATAATTTGATTTTTGAGAAAATTAAAAAAAAAAGTTTAGATTAAAAAAATATGAAATGAAATTTCAAAGTTTTTAAAGAATTCTTAAATTATTTAAAATTCAAATCATTTAGATTCTAATTTAAGAGCTTTTAAATTGATTTTTTTTAAATTTTTAATCTTTCTAGCCTAAAATAACTTAATAATATCATTTCGAATTTTTTTAAAGTTCATTGATTGATTCTTTAATTTGGAGAATTGAAAATGTAAACGTGAATTTATATTTTTTGATCTTAATCTTGTATTTTTAACTCTGACATAATTATAATTAAAAGAACTTAATAAGTCATTTGAAAAAGCCGTCAAAATAATTTTGAGCGGTAACTGTAATTCTCAAAGCGTTTAGAATAAATAAATTTTGAAGGTTCTAAAATATTGAACGGGAAAATGACTAATTTTTTCGGCAGAAGTCAAATTTTTTATTTAAAAAAACTATCCAGTCGTTTTAAATGTCACTTGGTACAAATTTTAATGGAAAATTATATTTTTGAATGCGCGGTTCTAAAACATTTTAGTCTTCGAGGTCTTGAAACTAAATGTTTTCTTGCATTTATTTTTAGATTAAATCTTGGAGGTTTTGAATTTTAAATTTCACATTATTGTAGTTTCAAATTCAAATAATTATGAAAAGTACCAGGACTATTCTGATATTCAATAATTCAAAATTTTATATTAAAAGCCTTGACTTTTAATTTTCAATTTAATTATCTGATAATTGTCCGATTTTTAGTTGAAGATTTAAAGAAATAATTTCAAATAGAAAAATATTTTTTTGGAAAAATTCAAGAATGATTTAAACAGGGAAATTTGAAATTGAAAATGGAGTTTAAAATAAAAAAAGTTAAAAATTAAACTATCTGAAATTGATACACCAATAAATTAATAATTTAGGTAACTTTAAATTGTTACAATTGTAGATTTCAGAATTTACATGTTAATCGCTGAATTTTTAATTTTTCCCAATCATAGGTTTTAATTTTTGCAATTAAATTTGAATTGCTTGAATTTTAAAATTATAATTAGGGATTTAAAAATGATGAATTTTTAAGCTGTTTAACTTTGTCCTTAAATAATTAAAATTGTAGTGGATTTGAGTGTAAAAAAGTTTTAATATCACAATTTTTGCGATTAAATTTTTTCAGTTTTAAATGAAGTTCGCATTCCTTTAGGTTTTAATATTCCAGAGTAGACATTTTTTATTTTTAATGTTCCTTATTTAAAATTACTATTTGTTTTGGAAAAAATGTTTGATTTTTCAAGTCAATTTAATTAATTTTTTAATTTGAGAAAAATTGGTTTAATGAGCTTTAATTTTAAATTGTCATTTTTTTATGTAATAACAATTTAAAATTCTAAAATAATCAAAAGCTTTAACTTTGGAAGTTTCAGTAATTTAGTTTCCAATACTAAATTGTTGAAACTTAATCGCTTTGAATTAAGAATTATTCATGTTCAAGTTTTCCATTTTTAACGTCCAAAATTGAAATCTTAAAACATTCAATTGTTAAATGAATTTAAACAAAGTATTTCCATTTCCAACAAAGTAGTTTAATTTCCAACCAAAAAGGATCAACGAATAATCAGCAATTTTTAACAAAATCGTTGAATCCTCAACTAAAAATATTAATTTTCAGGAAACAAGATTAACTTTCTACCCAAAAAGAGGAATATTCAACCAAACACATGCATTTTCAGCCAAAAATGAAAGAGTTACATTTTCAGATAACAAAAATTAGGTTATTATCCCAGAAATTTAATTTTCAATAAAATAGTTAAATTTTTAACTAAAAAGATGAATTTTTAACAAAAAGAATTTTCCAACAAGCAGATTAATGTTCTACCAGAAAAGAAGAATTTTCAACGAAATTATTGGACTTTCAACCGAAAAATATGATTTTTAAACAAAAAAGTTCATTTCCTACGAAATATTTATATTTGCAAATAATTTGCTTGTTTTCTAGTAGAATGTTTAAATTTTTTACCAGAAAAATTTGAATTCTCAACAAAAAAGTTAATTTTGAAACAAATAGTTGAATTTTCAACTAAAAGAAAACAATATAATATTTATATTTTTAGTTAAAACAAATTAATTATCATCCCAAAATTAAACAATTTTTCAACCAAAGAGTTAATTTTTAAATCAAAGAAATGAATCTTCAAAAAAAAAGTTTTTAATCAAGTAAATTTTGAACAAAAAAAAAAGGTTTGTCAACTAAAATGATGAATTATTAACTAAATAAATGAATATTTAACAAAGTACTTCCACTTCCCACGAAGTAGTTGAATTTTCAACCAAAAAAGATGTATCTTCAACAAAATAGTTTGAATCCTCAACCAAAAGAAATCAATTTTTAACCATAATAATAAAATAGCTTCAACATTTTATTGAAAATCACCTAATTCTATCAGATTTTCCCTGACAAAACTTCTTTTATTGTGAGCGATTGAAAACAAATGATTTTTCCCGATTACCAAATTTTGAAAAATCATATCTCGAGATTTGCGTGTATCACATTGAAATAAAAAATACCTGTCGATTATTTTCATAAAAATATATGTAATAATTATGTTATATATTTGTTTGAATAATAAATTCTTTAAATTCTCCTGAATGATCTAAACATGCTCTGTTCGAGTTTAAATCAGGGTGGCTGCTCGACCGGGAAATGACCGGGAATTTTTTGAGACCGGGAAATGACAGTGATTTTTTTTTTTACCGGAAATTTTACGAATTTGTAGAAGGAAAATCTGTCCACGTTCGATTTCAACATTCTTGAAAGAATAAGTTGAATTGTTATGTTTTTCAATTATGCTATAATTTAACTTACAATGCGTAATTCAAAATTTGTTTACTTTGAAAAATTTTCCATTTAAAATTTGTATTTCTAAGCTTACATTTTTTAATTAATGAATTTTTAAATGCTTTCTTAAAGACTTGAATAAATAAAAAATAAAAGCCTTTGATGTTGAAAATTTTGGATAGAAACCATTCTTATTTAATAAATCAATTTTTTAAAATTAATCTGTACTTTAAGTAATAAAAAGCGAAGAAAAACGATTTTAAGTCAGTTCAAAATTTAAGAATTTCCAGATTTTAACGTTAAAACTTAAACGGTTACAGTTTGAAAGTCTTAGTCATTAAACAAATGTGAACGTGTGACTGAAAGTTTGTCAACTATTTTCAACTTAAAAATAACTTCATAATAATATATTCTTAATTAAAGAATTTTATTAAATTTAAAATATTGTTTCAGTCTAAAATATTCAATTGTTAACCCATTCAATTTAAAATTTTTAATTAAAAAAAAAATAATTATTGAATATTGAGCAATATTTTAATTTTTATTTAAGATATGTGAATTGAAACCAAATATTTAAAAGTAAAGAATCTTTAACTAAACTGTTTGAAGTAGAAAGCCTGGAATCGTTAAAATTTCGAAGAGCTTATAAACTTTGATTTTTACAATTTTAATTGTTGTATTTGAAAAATGATTACTTTGTGAGTGAAATTTTTTAATTTTGATTTGTAATTTACAAATAAACTTTTGTGGGAAAAATTTGAGTAATTTTAAGAGATATTTAGGAGTTTTAAAAAGATAAAAAATTTCAAAATGAAAAGTTATTTTTAATTTTCCTGGAATCTTAAGAAAATGTTTTTATTCTTTGGAAGCCTTTCACAATTCTTGAAAAGGTCCAAATTTTTTTGTTTAAAATCTGCGAAAATCTACATTTTGTTTTATATTAGGCTTAAAATTACTCAAATTTCGCCTACAAATAATAAATGTTCAATTGTTATTCATACATCCAAATTGTAAAGAAATTTTCTAAAATTTGCAGGATTTTCTGAAAATTGTAGAAAAAAGTCAATTAATTTTGACAGATTTTTAGAAGTTCTAAAAAAATTTTTAAATAATTTTAAATTTAAAACAAATTTAAAACAACTTCTAGATTTCTCAAGATTTTGAAATAAAATTTTGAGGCGTTCCAAGGATGTTTATACGCGTAAATTATTGAGCATTTGAATACAAAATTTTTAATAAAAAAACTTTTAAATTTCAATTTTAAAAGTTCAAAATTTAACAGTTCCACTTTGAGTGCTTTCATTTGCAACTCAGTTTTTATGACCTCAAGTGGAAAATTGTTTAGCTTTAGTGTTCCATTTTTTAATTTCATTGAGCGTGAAAAATGTTTGCGAACCGTGGAAAAACCGGGAATTTATTTCTTCGATTAAAACAGGCACCCTGTAAAATGCTGAGCATATTTTATTGTTGGATTAAGATAGAATAAAAATAAATCTTTCAGATTAAACCAGTATTGAAAGACGAAGAGCCGAAGGAAAATTCAATAGAGGACGTCTACGAGGAGTTTAGTAATTACGCGGGAAGAAATGGAATAAAGGAATTTCGTTCGTGTAAAAGTTCAAAGTTTTACGCCTTCGACCGTGAAGAAGCTCCCAAATATGCTGAGTACTTGGAGGTGAGATATGCAGCAACATATCCGCAAATGGATTCAACTTACAGCGGACGCACCATCGAGGCAGTATTTGGATCTTCTGTGAATGCATTGGAATTACTATTGATAGAAAGAAATATCAAAGGACCCTGCTGGTTGGATGTCAAGTGTCCAAAAGTCGAAAATAATCCAGTTACCTGGTGCAAATTACAGGTATTTTTAAAAAGACTTCAACTTTCTTATATGCAGGCTAAAAAAACATCATTTTTCAATCAATAGAGAAAACAAGTTTCACCAGAAATATTGAATATTCAAGCGAAAAACACGATTTTTTAACAAAGCAGGAATATTCATTGAAATAGTTAAATTTTTAACCCAAAAAGATCAATCTTCAACCGACACCATTAATTTTCTAATCAGAAACAGGGTGGCCGCTGGACCGGGAAATTTATTTTTTGACGGGAAATTTTACAAAATTTTTAGAATAAAAATGTTGTCCAACTTTAATTTCAACCGTTTTTTAAATAATTTTTCAAATTGTGATTTTTATAAATTATATATCATTTAGTTTAGAATGCTTAAGTCGACAATCTTTCACTTTAAAAATTTTCCATTTTAGATTTTCAATGTTTAAAAGCATATATTTTAATTTAAAAAATTTTTAAATGCAGTTTTAAAGGCTTAAAAAATGAGAAGTTTTTAAAATCGAAGATTTTTGTTATAACAAACAGGGTGGCCGCCGGACCGGGAAACCGGGAGTTTTACGAGTTTTCAGAAGAAAAATCTGCCCAAGTTCGATTTTAACAGTTTTTAAAATAATTAAAGGGCAGTTTTGAAGATTTAAACAATTGAAAATGAAAAGCATTTTGAAGTTGAAATTTTTTGATAATAAACAGTTTTATTTTATCAACTGTAAATATAGATAAATATATTAATTTTAAAATTTATCTGTTCTCTAAGTATAGAAATCTAAAGAATAGGGGATAAGAATTGAAATTAATATATCATTTATTCCGATAATTTTATTTTTAAATACAATTTTTCATGATTTATCAATAATATATTTTTAATTCAGAGTCTCAGGTCTTCCTTTATATTATTTTTTAAATTAAATTTAATAAATAAATTTGTTAATATATTATTTCTATTAATTTTTTTAGATATTAAAAAATTTTAACATGCGTTTTACTATTTTCATATTAAAAATAAATCCATAATAATAGTCATAATTAAAGGTTTTTATTAAATTTAAAATATTTTCAGTCTAAATAATTTAATTTTTATCTCATTTAATTTGAAATTTCTTAATGTATAAAAAGAATAACTAATTAATATTTAGCAATATTTCGCTGTTCATTTAAGGCGAGTAAATTAAAAACTAAATATTTAAAAGAAAACAATTTGAAACTGAATTGTTTTACATAGAAAGATTTGAATCTTTAGATTTTCGAAAAACTTTTAATCTTTTAGCGTTACAATTTTAATTTTCCTATTTAAAAAGTGTTTAATTTATAAGTGAAATTGTTAAATTTTGAAGAATCAATAACAATTGAACATTTGTAGAAAAAATTTGAGTAATTTTAAGAGATATTTGGAAGTTCTGAAAAGATTCAAAATTAATTAAAAACTTGAAATGATTTCAAATTATTTAAACGAAGTGTATTAACATTTTTTTCAGAACTTCTAAATATATTTTTAAATTAATCGAAATTTTCCTAAAATTTTTTAAAATCCTGCAAATTAAAAAAAAATCCTTAAAATCTTCCATCATTTTTCAAAGTGAAAAATCATTTTCAATTTTCCTAAGAATCTTAAGAAATTTTTTTTGTTTGAAGTCTTTCACAATTCTTAAAAAAATAAAAAAATTTTTTTTTGAAATCTGCAAAAATCTCAATTTTATTTCAAATTTGGCTGTAAGTATTTGAAATTATTTCAAGTTCTAAATTTAATTCGAATCTTTTTTAAACTTCTAAATATCTCTTAAAATTACTGTAATATTTTCACAAGTAATAAGTGTTCTATTGTTATTTATAAATTAAAATTTAATTTTTTTTAATTTACAGAATTTTCTAAAAGTTTTAGAAAAAGTCAATAAATTTTGAAATATATTTGAAAGTTCCGAAAAAAAATTCAAAAATTATTTTGAATTTGGAAAAATTTTAAACCACTTCTAGATTTCTCATGATTTTGAAATAAAATTTTTAAGCTTCAGAAGGATGCCTAGCTTATTTAAAATAAAAATAATTTAACTTTTAATTTAAAAACTGTTGACCTAAAAAAATTATTTTTCAATTTTTTATGGATCTAACTTAAAATTACTTAAAATAATATAATTTTGAACATTTTTCAAGTCACTGCTTGATTCTTTAATTTAGACTATTGAAAATATTAACGTGAATTTATATTTTTGGAACTTAATCTGAATCTTTAAACTCTATAATTTATAAAATTTCTAAATTTTGCAGTTCATTTATTACTGGATGTGGAAAAAAGGTTTAGAATATAGTTTGATTTTTAAAATTTTATTGGCCGTGAAAAATATTTTCGAACCGGGAAAAAAACCGAGAAATGACTGTGAAAGTTAAATATTCAACAAAATAGATACATTTTTTACCAAGACAAGAATTAATTCAAAAATGCATAACTTTCTGACGAGGTAGTTGAATTTTTAAACAAGGAGGTTAATTTTCTAAAAAAAAAGATTGACCAAAATGGATTAGTTTAATTTTCATTGAGAAAAATTAATTTTGAATAAAAAAAACAATTTTTTATAAAAAAAAGATTCATTTTGTACGATTTAGTTATATTTCATACTAAATTCTTGAAGATTCAAGCCAAAAAGACGAATTTTCTATAAAACAGTTGAGTTTTTAACCCAGGCATATGAATTTTCAACAAATAGTTTCATTTTCAGTTCAAAACATTACAATTTAACAAACAACAAAAAACTGATTTTCAATTAAAATTATGAATTTTTAAACAGAAAATTGTAGTTTTAAGAATGTAGTTCAATATTCGACCGAGGAGTTAAATTTTCAACTTAAAAAAATTAATAAAAAATAAAATAAAACAATTGGGTTTTATCAACAGACAAATTTTCAATAAAATATATTTTTCGTTTCTAGATTTTTGACACCAAATAGTTAAACTTTTCAATAAAGAAGGTTATTTATTAAATAAAAATGAAGTATGCATTTAAATTTTCTTTGGGGAGAATTATTTTTCATTATAATAAAACTAATGTTCTACAAAACAGTTAATTTAATGCCAAACAGTTGAATTTTGTATGAAATTGTTGAATCTTAAACGCCGAAAAAAAATCCCTTTAGAAAATAGTTCAACTTTCAACAATAGAGTCAACCAACAAGATTAATTTTCTAAAAAATAAAGATTTACCAAGAATGAAATAGTTAATTTCTCATTAAGAAGAATTAATTTTTAATAAAAAAAATTTCAGTTCAAAAAATTACCTTTTAACAAACAAACAAAACTAATTTTTAACTACAATGATGAATATTCAATAAAAAATTGTACTTTTAAGGAAGAGTGTTCAACATTTAATCAAGGAGTTAAGTTTTCAACCTGAAAAGGTGAATTAAAAAAAATTTTTTAATAAAAAATAACAATAAAAGATGGATTTTACCAACAAAAAACATATTTTCAATCAAATAATTGATTTTTCACCAAAGAAAAAAAACTGTTTTCTAACAACAACAAAAAACGAATTGTCTACCATGATCAATTTCCAAATTTTATTTGATTAATTTTTACTTTGAATGTTTTCTAATTTATTTAAACTAAATATCTGAATTTTTATATAAAAGAGGTCATTTTCTTAACGAAAAATGGAGTACGTAGTTAAATTTTTCTTAAGAAGAATTAATTTTCATTTTAAAAAGCGAATTTTTTATAACAGTTTAATTTTGTACATACATTTTTCATCAAATCTTTAATTTTTAACCAAGCTCATTAACTTTCTACTAGGAAAGAATTTTCAACAAAATGCATATATTTTTCTTTCAAATAATTGAATTTTCAACTAAGAAGATCAATTTTCTAGAAAAAAAAGATTGACCAAGAATGGAGTACTAAAATTTTTATTGAGATTTAATTTTTAATTAATTAAAAAAACAATTTACCATAAAATAGTTTAATTTTCGACTAAGTAGTTAAATTTTATACTGATTTGTTGAATATGCAAACCAAAAATACCAATTTTCTATAAAAAAAGTTGAATTATTAACCCGAAAATATAAATTTTCAGCAGATAGTTACATTTTCAGTTAAAAAATGAAATTTTCAATTAAAATTATGGATATTAAACCAAAAAATTGATCTTTTAAGAAAGTGGTTCAACCTTCAACCAGTGAGTTAATTTTTTAACCTAAAAACAGAATTCTAAAAAATGTTTTGATAAAAAAACCGTTCGATGTTAACAACAAAAACAAATTTACAATAAAATACTTGATTTTTACCGAAAGAAACAAATGATTTCCTAACTTAAAAAAAGGAATTCTTAACCAAGAAGATCAATTTCCAAATTTTACTTGATTAATTTTTGTTTCATACATTTTTCGTTTCTACATTTTTCAAACTAAATATGTCTAGTTTGAAATAAAAAAAATTATTTTTTAACGAAAAAGGGAGTACGCAGTTAAATTTGTATTGAGAATTAATTTTCCTAAAAAAATGAATTTTCTAAAAAAAAACAGTTTAATTACCAATTAGTTGAATTTTATACCAAATTCTTGAATTTTCAAAAAAAAAAAGAAACTTTAAGAAAGTAGTTAAACTTTCAACAATGGAGTTGCATTTTCAACTTAAAAAACCTAATTTTCAACGAAAAATGTAATTGTATATATTTTAACAAAATATGAATTTTGAAGCAAACAATTGATTTTCTATAAAAAAAGACAAATTTTCAACAAAATGCATAAATTTGTAACCAAAAAGATAAATTTTTAACCAAGAAGATTAATTTTCTACTCAGAAAAATGAATTCTCAACAAAAGGCATACATTTTTTGACAAATAGTTGAATTTTCAACCAAGCAGATTAGTTTTCTTAAAAAAAAAAAAAGATTTTTCAAGAATGGAGTAGCTAAATTTTCATCGCATAGTCACATTTTCAGTTTAAAAAAATTACTTTTTATAAAAACAAAATTAATTTTCAACTAAAATGATAAACCTTCAAGCAAAAAATGGTATTTTTATGAAAGTAGTTCAACACTCAACCGAGGAATTACATTTTCAAACAAAAAAATTGAATTAAAAAAAAAGACAATGTTTTAGTAAAAATAAAAAACAGTTGGATTTTACCAACGTAATATTTTTTATTGCTTGAAGTTTCAACTATTTGATTTTAAATTTTATGAGACCTTGAAAAATTAGGAAATGACAGAGAATTTATTTTTTTGACTGGGAATTTTAAAATTGAAAGAAAAACATCTGTCTAACTGTGATTTTAACAATTTTTTAAATTAAATAATTAGTTAAAATGTTATATTTTTTAATTATGATATCATTCAGTTTACAATGCTTAATTCGAAAATCTTTCACTTACCAATTTTCCATGATGACTTTTAATTTTTAAGTGTACATTTTCCATTTAAAGGATTTTTAAATGCATTTTTACAGATTTAAACAATTAAAAATTAGAAGCGTTTGAAATCAAAGATTTTTGATAAAAAACGTTTTTCGTCGATCAACTGTTAATATAAATTAATTAATTAGTTTTTAAATAAAACTATTTCTATTGTAAAGACTTATTATGTAAATAAATGTAAACGCCCGAATGAAACTTTAACAAATATTCTCAATTTTTGAGTAATTTCAAAATAATATATTCATGATTAAAGGCTTTTATTAAATTTCAAATATTATTTCAGTCTAAAATATTTCATTTCTAAATCATTCAATTTGAAATTGTTTATTAAGAAAAATAACAATTACATAATATTTAGAAATATCTGACTGCTTATTTATAATCAGTATTTATTAATTCAATATTTAAAACTAAAAGAGATGCGTAGATGTTTTCCAAAAATTCAAAATTAGCTAAAAATTTAAAATGATTTGAAATAATTTAAACTAAACGGCCTAATTTAAAACAAAATATACATTTTTGTAGATTTCGGACAAAAAATGTATATGATTTTTAAGCATTTTGAAAGGCTTCCGAAGAAGAAAAAACATTTTCAAGGAAAATTGAAAACGATTTTTTATTCTGAAAAGT
The DNA here is from genome assembly GCF_010883055.1 of Belonocnema kinseyi. NCBI lineage: Eukaryota > Metazoa > Arthropoda > Insecta > Hymenoptera > Cynipidae > Belonocnema > Belonocnema kinseyi. Next base: position 61,114,396 of record NC_046662.1, on the reverse strand, counting down.
TAATTTTAAGTGAATATTTAAAAAGATTTAGTAACATTTACAAAATTATTCAAAATTAATGTGGATGATTTTAGGGAATGTAGGAACTGTTTTAAGATTTAAAAATAAAATCTCGAAGGATTTTAAAGGTTTTTAAACTATTTAAAATTAAAATAATTTAACTATTAATTTTATAAGTGTTCAGTTAAAAAATATAATCTTTTCTATGTTTAATTTTTCTAACTTAAAATTGATATAATTTAGAAAAAATTTTTAATTCATTGATCGATTCTTCTTTAATATTTTTGAAACTGAATCTGAATCTTTGAAGTTTACAATTTATTAAAGTTTAAAATATTTAATTTGGAATTTTAAGTGCATTTAATTAAAAATTGTTCGCTTAAAAAGTGCCACAAGTTTTCATTTAATACGAGTAAATTATTGAGCATTTGATTACAATATTATTGAATTAAAAAAGGTTTAAACTTCAATGTTAAAAGTTTAAAATTCAAGTGTTCCACTTTAAGTCCTTTAATTTGCAACGCAGTTTTTATTAGTTGAAATGGATCAATTTTTAGCTTTCACTCAATTTTCCCTGTTTTTCGAGTATTCTGGGAACTGTAACGCATCCTTTTTTTCTTAGGTAAACTGCATGAAAATGGAGCACATTTCTTTTTCTCGTGAAGTTTCAAAAACTACAATTCCACCAATGGTTGTGGCTACATTGAAAATTCAATCAGCTTTAAATCCCAAGGGACAGTTGAATGAGATTGTGATGGTTGGAGTTTTGTTGCATCACAATTATCAGATTGATAAAGCATCTCCTAAACCTCCCTTCGAGAAGCATTGTTGCCGTGAGTTAAAAATACCCGAAGAAAGTTTAGTTTCAAATTCAATTTGAGATTGTAAATCATTTTTATTATTTATTTCAGTCGTAACTCATCCGAAAGATGTGCCTTGGCCTCTGCACGCAAAGGATAAACTTTCGAAAACAAAACACACAAAAGTGATCAGATGCGATTCAGAACGTGATTTACTCGAGGAACTGCTCACCATAATTCAGAATTCAGATCCAGATTTAATAATCGGTTATGATACTGGATTCCAGTTCGATCTTTTGATGCACAGAATCTATAATTTAAAAGTTTCTAGTTGGAGTAGGATTGGGAAATTGAAGAGATCCACTCCTCCGATGTTTAAGGCAAGATTGTCAACAAAATTAGATTAAATAACTTTTTTTTATAATAATTTTAATAGAATAATTGTTTTTTTGTAATAATACAATTTGCTTTTCTTACTCGTCACAGGGAAAAGTAAATTTAGGTGCAACATTTTGCGGTCGGCCTATTTGTGATATACAAACTTCTGCTAAGGAACTGAATTTAAAAGTTAGAAGTTACGATTTGCAGTCCCTCTGCGTTTCCGTAAGTATTTATTTATTGAGTAAATACACTTTTTATATTTGATATGGAATTATCATATTTTGCCTAATTTATGCGGGTTACATCCCGTGTAGAAGAAAAATCTGTTAAAGTTAGATTTCAACAGTTTTTTAAAAATAATTAGTTGAAGTTTTATCTTTTTTAATGAACAATTAAAAATTAACATTGAACAGTTAAAAATTAAAAGCCTTTGAAGTTGAAAGATTTTGACAAAAACCATTTTTATTTAATAAATAAATAACAAAAAGCGATTCGACAAAACGATTTTAAATAAGTTCAAAATTTAGGAATTTTTAGATTTCAACGTTAAGAATTAAACGGGTTCAGTTTAAAAGTCTTAATCATAAAAAATGTGAACGTCTGACTGCAACTTTATAAACTATTTTCAACTATGTTTCAGTTTAAAATATTAAATTTTTTACCCATTCAATTTTACATTTTTAAATTACGAAAATGATTAATTATTGAATGTTAAGCAATATTTGACTGTTTATTTAAGACAAGTAAATTGAGACCAAATATTTAAAAATAAACAATTTTAATTTTAATTGTTTCACATAGAAAGCGTTGAATTATTAAAATTTCGAAGAGCTTCTAAACTTTGAACGTTACAATTTTAATTGTTCTATTTAAAAAGTGTTTAATTTATAAGTGAAATTGTTAAATTTTGAAGCATAAATAACAATTGAACATTTGTAGAAAAAATTGGTGTAATTTTAAGAGATATTTAGGAGTTTTAAAAAGAGTCAAAATTATTGTGCAAATTTTAAAAATCTTTTTTGACAATTTCGTAATTCCTTTAAAACCTTTGTAAATATTCTCTTAAAATAATGTTTCAAAATGAAAAATTATTTTTAATTTTCATAGGAATCTTTAGAAAATGTTTTTATTCTTTTGAAGCCATTCACAATTCTTAAAAAGCTTCTAATTTTTTATTTAAAATCTGCAAAAATCTACATTTTATTGTAAATTAGGCTATTATTTAAAGTTTCAAATTAATTAAGTTTGAATCTTTTCAAAACTTCGGAGTATCTCTTCAAATTTCTCAAATTTGTCTACAAATAATAAATGTTTAATTGTTATTTAAACATCAAAATTTTAAGGAAATTTCTAAAATTTAAAGGATTTCCTAAAAGTTGTAGGAAAAATTCATTTTAATTTTGACAGATATTTAGAAGTTTTAAAAAAATTTCAAAAATATTTTTAAATTTGACCAAATATAAAACAAAGGGTAGATTTTTAAAGATTTTCAAATAAAATGTTGAAGCTTTTCAAGAATTTTTAAACTAATTAAAATAAAAATAATAGAATTTCTAATTTAAGAAGTGTTCAGTTAAAAAATTTCAATTTCCAGTTTTATCTAGCTTAAAATTACTCAAAATGATATAATTTAGAAAATTTTAAAGATCACTGATTGAGTTTTTAATTTAAAGAATTAAAAACGATAGCGTGGATTTATATTTTTTTATATTGAAAATTTTTAGTGCCTTCCATTTTATACGTGTAAATAAGTGAGCATTTGAATGCAAAATTTTCCAATTAAAACACTTTTAAACTTCAATTTTACAAGTTAAACATTCAACAATTCCACTTTAAGTACTTTCGTTTGAACCTCAGTTTTTATGACCTCCAATGGAAAAATGTTTAGCTTCAGTGTTCGATTTTTAAATTTAATTAACCGTGAAAAACGTTTGTGAACCGGGAAATTATTTTTTCAATTAAAATGGCCACCCTGTGAAAGCTTTTGAGAATAAAAGTTTTAAATAAACCACTTTGGAACGAGTATAATTGATTTTATTTCAATTATTGAGACTTTCAAGTTTGAAAGTACTGAAACTTGAATAATTGGATTGATTTAAATTTCGCAAATAAAAAGAAAAGTATTTGATGAAAGCTTTGTTTTTTTGAAAATACTTAAAATAATTGTATAATCTGTTTAATATGCTAGTAAAAATTAAATTAACGGCAAATGTAGGATTAATTGCTTTTTATTTTATTTGATGTGAAATCTGGTGTACAAGCCTTCCTAAATCTTGGTGAATTTTTTAAAAAAACTTCTGACATATTTTGAAATCTTAAACATTTTTTGGGATTCTTGAAAGGTTTGTGCAATCTGTTGGAATATTTTAAAATCTTCATATTCTGTTGGAATCTTTGAAAATGTACAAATTTTGGTAAAATCTTTAGAAATATTTTCAAATTTAAAAACTTTTGGATTCTTTGAAATCCTAATGAAATCTTTATGAAATCTTTGTGAAATATTTAAGATCTAAGATATTTTAAAATCTTTGAAATCGGAAATATTTTAAAATCTGTTGGAATTTTAGCAAAATATTTTGAAGTCTTTATGAAATCTTCTGAAATATTTTTTAATCTCTTGAAATCTGAAATATTTGGAAATCTTTAGCACCTTTTGGAATCATTGAAGTCTCATGAATCTTAGAGAAATCTTCATAATTATTTTTAAATTTTCAAACTGGGAATCTGTGAAATCCTTCTGAAATCCATTTAAAATATTTGTTAATATTTGTGGAATATACTAAATTTTTGAAATCTTAAAAATCTTGGTGAAACCTTCAGAAATATTGTAAAATTCTTGGTATCTTTGAAATCCTTCAGAAATCTTTGTGAAATCTTTTGAAGCCTTTGTGAAATATTCTGAAATATTTTGAAATCTCTTGAAGTTTTTGAAAACTGAAATATTTTGAAATCTTTATTACCTTTTGCAATCTTTCAAATCTTACAAATATTTGTTAGATATTTGAAACCAAATATTTTGAACCTTTGAAATCGGAGATATTTTGAAATCTGTTGGAATCTTTGAAATGTTTGTGAAATATTTTGAAATCTTTGTGAAATATTTGAAATCTAAAACATGTATAAATATTTGAAATCGGAAATATTTTGTAATCTGAAATATTTGTGAAATAATTGGAAATCTTTGTGAAATTTCCTGAAATATTTTAAGATATTTACCTTTTTCAATCTTTGAACTCTTACAAATCTGTTTGAAATATTTGAAATCAAAATATTTTGTAATCTTTGAAATCTCAAATATTTTGAAATCTGTATTACCCTTAGCTATCATTGAAATCTTACAAATCTTGGTGAAATCTTCATAAATATTTTAAAAATTTCAAACTGTTGAAATCTTTGAAATCCTTCTGAAATCTCTGTCAAATATTTTTTATTATTTGGGAAATATTGTAAATCTTTGAAATTTTAAAAATCTTAAGAAATATTTTCAAGTT
>NC_046662.1:61057095-61109624 GCF_010883055.1 Belonocnema kinseyi | reverse complement strand
TTTCTGAAATGTTTTGAAATCTCTGGAAATCTGAAATATTTTGAAATCTGTATTACCTTTAGCTATCATTGAAGTCTTATAAATCTTGGTGAAATCTTCATAGATATTTGTAAATTTTCAAGCGGTTGGAATCTTTGAAATTCTTCTGAAATCGTTGTAAAATATTTGAAATCTTTTAAATCTTAGAAATCTTGGTGAAATATTTTTAAATTTTTTAAATGTTGGTATCTTTGAAATCTAAAATACTTTTAAATATTTTAAATCGGAAATATTTTGGAATCTCTGAAATATTTTGAAGTCTTTGTGAAATCATTTGAAATATTTTGAAATCTTTGAAATCTAAAATATTTAGAAAACTTTAGTACCTTTTGGAATCTTTAAAATCTTTGCAAACTCTTTGTGAAATATTTGAAATCTAAAATATTTTTAAATCTTTCACACCGGAAATATTTTGGAATCTTTGAAATATTTGTGAAAATTTGTTAACTCTTTGTAAAATCTTCTGAAATATTTTGAAATCTCTTGAAATCATTGAAATCTGAAATATTTGATAAACTTTGGTACCTTTTGGAATCGTTGAAGTATTTTTAATCTTGGTGAAATCTTCAGAAATATTTTCAAATTTCTAAAATGTTGAAATCTTCGAAATCCTTCTGAAATCTCAGTGAAGTATTTGAAATACAAAATATTTTGAAATCTTTGAGAAAACTTTGCGAAATATTTGAAATCTGAATTTTTTTAAAAATCTTTTGTAATCGGTTTGAATCTTTGAAATGTTTGGGAAATATTTCGAAATCTTGAATACCTTTTGGAATCTTTGAAGTCTTAGATGTCTTGGCGAAATCTTCTGAAATATTTTTTTTGATTTTCAAATTTTGTTAGTATCTTCGAAATCTTTGTAAAATTTTTAAAGAACATTTTTGAAATATTAGAAGTCTTTGAAATCTGAAATATTTTCAAATCTGTTGGAATCTATGAAATATTTTTGAAATCTACTGAAATATTTTAAAATATTTGTAAAATATTTGCAATAATGAAATCTTTGTAAAATATTTGCAATAATGAAATCTTTGTAAAATATTTACAATAATGAAATATTTTGAAATCTTTGAAATGTGAAATATTTTAAAATCTGTTGGAACCTATGAAATCTTTGAGAAAGCTACTGAAATATTTTGAAATCCTTGTAAAATTTTTGAAATATTGAAATATGAAATATTTTGATATCTTTGAAATCTTCGAAATCTATTGAAATTTGTTAGCATCTTTGTAAAATCTTTTAGAATTTTCAAAAACTTTTGAAATCGGTTGGAATCATTGTGAAATCATCTGAAGTATGTTCAATTCCTCGTCATTTTTTGTGAAATATTTGAAATATTAAAATCTTTGAAATCTGAAATATTTTGAAATCTTTATAAAATATTTGAAGTAATGAAATCTTTCAATCAGAAATATTTTGCAATCTTCTGAAATATTTTGATTTCTTCAAAATCTTTTGAAATCTTTAATACCTTTTGGAATCTTTGAAATCTTAAAAAATCTTGGTGAAATCTTCAGAAATATATTTTTAAATTTTCCAATTCTATTGGAATCTTTAAAACAGTCTGAAATCTTTGTTAATATTTGTGAAATATTATTAGTCTTCGAAATCTGTTGGAATCTATAAAATCTTCTTGAAATCTACTGAAATATTTGTAAAATATTTGAAATAATGAAATCTTTGAACTCTGAAATATTTTCAAATCTTTGAAATCTGCTGAAATATTTTGATTTCTTCGAAATCTTTTGAAATCTGTTGGAATCTTTGCGAAATCTTCTGAAATATTTTCAAGTCTGTCAATCTTTGTAAAATATTTGAAATATTGAATTCTTTGAAATCTGAAATATTTCGAAATCTTCGGAATATTGTGAAATCTGTTAGAATCTATGCAATTTTTGTAAAATCTTCTCAAATATTTTGAAATCTTTCTAAAATATTTGAAATATTGGAATATTTGAAATCGAAAATATTTTATAATCTTCGAATCTCCTAAAATATTTCGATTTCTTCGAAATCTTTTGAAATCCGTTAGAATATTTGTGAAAATTTTTAGATTTTTTAAAATCTTTTCAAATTTTTTGGGATCTATGAAATATTTGTGAAATGTTCTGAAATATTTTGTAATCTTTGTAAAATATTTGAAATAATAAAATCTTTGAAATCGGAAATTTTTTGGATTTTTCGAAAACTTTGGAAATTTTTATCTATCTTCGTAAAATATTTGAAATATTGATATCTGAAATATTTTGAAATCTGTTGATATCTGTGAAATTTTTCTGAAGCCTACTGAAATATTTTTAAATCTGTTGGAATTTGTGACATTTTTGTGAAATCTACTGAAATATTTTGAAATCTGTTAGAATCTTTGCGAAATCTTCAAAAATATTTTCAAGTCTGTCAATCTTTGTAAAATCTTTGAAATATCAAAATCCTTAAAGTCAGAAATGTTTTAAAATCTTTGCAACCAAAAGTATTTAAAAGTGTTCGGTATATTTTGAAATATGTGGGAAATTTTCGAAATCTATTAGAATATTTGTGATTTTTTTTGGATTTTTCGAAATCTTTTGAAATTTGCTAGAATCTTTGCGACATCTTCTGAAATATTTTCAAGTCGTTGTCAATTTTTGTAAAATATTTGAAATGTTGAAATCTATTGAAATATTTTTAAATCTTTGTGAAATATTAAAAATATTGGAATCTTTAAAATGAGAAATATTTTGAAATGTGCTGGACTCTATGACATTTTTGTGAAATGTTCTGAAATCTGTTGGAATCTATGAAATTATTCTGAAATCTACTGAAATATTTTGAAATCTATTCGAATCTATGAAATTTTTATGAAATGTACGGAAATATTTTGAAATCTTTATAAAATATTTGAAATAATGAAATCTTTGAAATCGGAAATATTTTTAATTCTTTTAATTCTGAAATATCTTTAAATCTGTTGGAACCTGTGAAATCTTTCTGAAATCTACTGAAATATTTTGAAACCCTTGTAAAATATTTGAAATCTTTGGAAATATTTTCAAATCTTCGAAATCTATTGAAAGCTGTTAGAATCTTTGTAAAATCTTTTGGAATTTGCGAAATCTTTTGAAATCGGTTGGAATCATTGCGAAATCTTCTGAAATATTTTCAAGGTCATGTCGTTTTTTGTGAAATATTTGAAATCTTAAAATCTACTGAAATGTTTTGAAATTTTTGTAAAATATCTGAAATATTTGATTTCTTCAAAATATTTTGAAATCTGTTACAATATTTGTGAAATTTTTTGGATTTTTTGAAATATTTTTAATTATTTCGAAATTTTTGTCAATCTTCGTGAAATATTTCAAATACTGATATCTGAAATATTTTGAAATCTGTTTGAATTTATGAAATTTTTGTGAAATCTACTGAAATATTTTGAAATCTGTTAGAATCTTTGCAAAATCTTCTAAAATATTTTCAAATCTTTGTAAAATGTTTGAAATATTTGAAATCTGAAATATTTTGAAACTTTAAAAACCTTTTCTTTTGGAATCTTTTTGAAATCTTTGTGAATCTTTGTGAGATATTTGATATCTAAAATATTTTGAAACCTTTAAAATCGTTTTAATTCTTTTGATTTTTTTTTTAATCTTTTGAAATCTTCGAAATCTTTTGAAATTTGTAGGAATCTTAAAAATCGTTGTGAAGTCTTCTTATTTTTTTTTTTTAAGTTTTTGAAATATCTTTGAATTTTTTTAACTTTTGTGGAATCTTTCTGAAATAATTGAAATCTTTGCAAAATGTTTAAAATCTTCTAAAATGTTGTGAAATTTGTTTGTAATTTTCGAAAACTGGTAAAGTTGAATTTTAAACCCCTCTTGATTACCCATCATTTATCGTATTTTTCAAGTCCCCTATTTTTAATAAAAGGACTTTGAAATCTGCAGTTTTTAAATTTCAATATGTCCAATAAAACTCTTATTTATTTACGTGATTTACCCATTATTGCAGGTTCTGAAGAGGAATGAAAAGGAATGTAAAGAAATAACGCCAGCAGAGTGCGTCCAATTTTACAGTACTCCAGAAAAGATAGAAAAACTTTTGAGATTAACGATGCTCGAAGCGTCCTGCATTCTCTCAATTGTCTTTGAATTGAATATCATGCCCCTTGCTTTACAAATCACGTGCATCGCAGGTACCTTACAACTTTAAAAATGAGATATCTTGAAAATATTGATAAAAATCTTCACAGATTTCAAAATCTATTATCTTCCCTCAAGTTTTTCAAAAATTCTCATAAAACACAAATTTTTCAATATTATTTTATAATTTCAGGTAATGTTTTGTCGAGAACTTTGTCAGCTGGTCGGGCTGAAAGAAACGAATTTTTGCTACTGCACGCTTTTCACGAAAAGGGTTACATAACTCCAGACAAAAAACAGAACAAGAAGGGAAAAGATGTATCCGAGAGTAAGATTAACCCATATTTTTATATTTTATTTTTCTTGCCAGTTTTTCAGATCAAAAATTAACATTTTTAAATTTATTTTCAACAAAAAATGTATTTTCTACTATAAAAGATGGCTTTTTAACACAATACTTGAACTTTAAAAAAATAATTCAATTTTAGACATGATAGTTGAATTTTCAACCTAAAAAGATACATTCCCAACAAAAAAGTATCCAAGAATTTTAAAATAAAAAAGATGAATTTTCAACAAATAAACATTTTGCGTTGAAGTAGAAAATAAAAGTTGATCTAAATTGTTTATTTCAGCAAAACATTAATTTTCCACGAAACTGATTTATTTTTACCCTACAAAAATGAAATTTCAAACTAAGACAATTATTTTTTACCAAAAAAGGAGAATTTTCGAATAAAAATATCAATCTTAAAAAAATGGAAATGTTATATTTTTAGCTAAAAAATTAATCTAAAAAAAAGGCTTTTCTAATTAACAGTTAAAATTTCAACCAGAGAGATAAGCCTTCCATAAAAATTTTTTTTGCAATGTAGTTTAACTTTTACCCATGAAGTTGATTTATCAATTAAAAAAGATTATTTTTTAACCAAATAACTAAACTTTCAACCAAAGTGATGCATTTTCCACTAAAAATATAAATCTTCACAAAAAAATGATTTCAATTTTGAACCAAAACGTAGCATTTTCATTTAAAAAAAATGAAATTTCTAAAACAGATGAATTTTTAAATTAAAATGATAAATTTTGAAGACAATAGGTGAATTTTCTATTAAAAAAGATTTCATTTGACTTTTTACGATAAAAAATAGGCATTTTTAAACAAGAAATAAAATTCTACGAAAAAAAATTAATTTTCAGTCCAAAAACACGAATTTAGGACCAAAAAGGATATATTTTAAACAAAAAGTAAATATTTAACCAATAAAGTTGCATTTTTATCTAAGAAAGATGAAATTTCTCTCAAAGAGATGAATTTTTAATTATACAAAATTTTTATATAGTGAAATTTTCATCCAAAAAGGATTTCAGTTCTCTTTTCAATACCATAATATTATATTTGAACAAACATACATTTTTTACAATATAGTTAAATTTTTAAACATAAAAGCTTTAATTTCTGCAAAATCAGGTGAGATTTAAAATCAAAAAGACCAACTTTAAAAAAAAAGTTGAATTTACAACGAAGAGTTGAATTTTTATTTAAAAAAGATGAAATTTTTTCCGATAACAATTTAATTTTTTTTAACTTTTAAAAATTATATCTTGTTTAGATAACAACTATTTTTTCTGAAAATTTGTCTTTTAAATATACACCTTTTTTAGTAGAATTTTAATTTTTCTTAGACAAAAACGCAACTGTTTGGCTGAAAATTTAACAATCTTGTTTCAAAAGTCATTTTTTGTTGGTTAAAAATTCGACAATTGAGCAGAAAATTAACTTATTGTTTACAATTTTTATTTTTGTGTTAGAAAGTGAACTGGAATCATCTTTGGATGATAATTCAACTATTTTTTAAAGTTTTTTTTTTTTAATTCATCCGTTATAGAAAAAATGTCATCTTTGTTAAATAAAAATGTAACTGTTCGTTGAAAATTCAACTCTTTTTTTAAAGTTTGTCCTTTTGATTTTAAAATTCATCTGGTTTAGCAGAAATTTAATCTTTCTTGCATAAAAATGCAACCGTTTATTTGAAAATTAAAAAAAAAATGTCAAGTCATACTTTTTGGTAGAAAACGCTGCTTTTTTGTTTAAAAATGTAACTATTTCGTGGAAAATTTACTTTTTGTTCAAGTTTAATACTTTTGTATTGAAAAGTGAACTGAAATCCTTTTTGGATGAAAATTGCACTATAATAATTTTTTTTTTAATTAAAAATTCATCGCTTCAAGAAAAATTGTATCTTTCTTGGATAAGAATGCAACTTTTTGATTGAAAATTTACTTTTTGAATAAAATTTATTTTTTGGTGTTGATACATAAACTGAAATATTTTCTAGTACAAAGTTCATATTTAAAAAGATTTGGTTTTTTTTATTAAAAAAGTATGTATTTTAATACAAATTTTATCTTTCTTGGATAAAAACTCAACTATTTTTTTTTAATTAATCTTTTTGGTTAAAAATCCATTTTTAAATTGATAATTAAATTTTTTAAATCTTTTAATAGAAAATTCAACTTTTTGGTTAGAAATTCTTCCTCTTTGCTTAAGTGTTCAACTATTTTGTTTGAAAGATTTGGTTGAAACAGTTTGAAGAAGATTTATATTTTTAGTTGAAAATTAATCTTCTTTAATTAAAAATTCAATTACTTGGGTGAAATTTAAACTGCATACATTGTTAAAAATTTATTTTTTTTATAAGAAGGTGGGTAAAAGTGAGAAAGCCTTTTTTATGTTTGCTTAAAATTAATTTTTTTAACGGAAAAAGATTTCAGTTCACTTATCAGCAACAAAATATGCATTTTAAACAGAAGGTTAATGTTCTATAAAAAGAGCTAAATTTTTCATCCAAAAAGATGAATTTTAAACGAAAAAGTTGAATTACGGTCCCGAATGTTTTCTGGAATTAATTGAATGAATTTGTTTTGCAGGTCGTAGAAAGAAGCCCGCATACGCGGGAGGTTTGGTTTTGGATCCCAAGAAGGGATTTTACGACAAATTAATCTTGCTCATGGATTTTAATTCCTTGTATCCGAGTATTATCCAGGAATATAATTTATGCTTTACAACCGTTCCCGGTGCTGCTTACGCTGATCTCGAGGTAAAAATGTATTTGGAAAATACTCTCATTTTTAAATGATATATCTTTAATTAATTATATATCTTAACCTGGAAATATCAGTGGATTTTTTTAAATGTGACTTTATATTACTGTAATTTTTTTAACTGAAAATTTAATTATTCTATTTTTGGCGGAAAATTGATCGATCTTAGTTGAAATCTCAAGTTTCTGGTTGTTGAAAATTCATGATTTAAATTTTTTTCTTCATTTTTTTTCTTCTTTTACTTAAAACTAAATTCACCTATTCACATTTTGTCACCTATTTTCCATTTTGTCACCTATTTTAGGAATTTGTCACCTTTTTCTCCTATTTTGGGATTTCTAATTTGCATTTTCAAACATAATGTTAAATTTGTAATTTAAAAAGATAAATATTTCACAAGCCAGTTTAATTTTGAAGCAAGGAAGACGAATTGTCAACTAAAAAATATGATTTTTCTAACAAATGAGGATTTTTACACCAAAAGGATTGATTTTCTATCCATAAATACAAGTTTTTAATAAATCAGTTGAAATTTTGATAAGAAAGGGTTACTTTTTAAGAAAATAGTTGAATTTAGATTAATTATAAAATAAAAATATAATTTTTTTTAAATGAAAATAATTAGCTTTCAATCATAAAGGATCAATTTCTAACCAAAAAAAAGTCTTTTAAACAACACAGTTATATTTTCAAGCAAATAGTAGAATTTTTAACCAAGAGATGAATTTTTAGCCAAAAGGTGATATTTTTTTTAGCAAATAGTTGAATTTTTCACCCAATAAGATGATTTTTAAAGTAAAAGAGAATTTTAAATCCAAAAAGTATCAATATTCGACCCAAAATATGACTTTTTAAGAAAATCGTTGAATTTCACAAAAAGTATATTTTTTAAGTAAAATAAGTTATTTATTAAACAAAAATACAATAATAGACTTTACGAATAAAAAGAATTAATTTTCAATAAAAAAGATTAATTTTCAATTAAAAAAATGAATTTTCTGCCAAACAATATAATTTTTCGTCCAAAAACGATTACTTTTTAACAAAAGACTTTAATTTTCAATAAAATAGTTCAATCTTTAACTAAATGGTAGAAGTTGTAACCAAAAAGTAGAATTTTGAACCAAAAAAATTATTCGTTAAAAATTCCAGTCCTTGGTTGAAAGTTGAACGAGTTGTTTTAAATTTCATTTTTTTTCGTTAAAAATTCATAATTGAAAATTGAAAGTTGAAAATTCAACATAAAAATTCTTTTGAAAATTCAACAAATTGGTATAAAATTAAACTGTTTTGTAGAAAATTCGTTTTTATTGAAAATTCGTTCTTAATAAAAATTTATCTACTACATTTTTGGTTGAAAATTCAACATTTTGACAAAAAATTATGGTGTTTTGTTGAAAATTCGTCTTTTTTTCGGTAGAAAATCAACCTTTTTTTGTTAAAATCTAGTCATGTTAAAAATATATTCTGTTTGTCAAATCTAACTATTTTTTATTAAAGTTTTGTAGTGGAAAATCAACTAAAAAATTTTTTGATAAACAATCCTTTTTGTTGAAAATTGAACAATTTGCTTAACATTATTTTTCATTCTTGACTGAACATTTTTTCTTGATAGAAAATTAACTTTTTGCTAGAAATTTCATCTCTTTTTGGTTTGAAAATTTTTTTGTTTGAAAAATCAACAATTTGGTAACGGAATTAACTATGTTGTAAACAATTAAATGGTTTTGTAACAAAATAGTTTTTACTTTTTTTTATTGAAAATTAGTTCTCATTCATCATTTTAAATAAAAATTCCTCTCCTTGCTTGGATATTCATTTTTTTAACTTAAAATATAACCATTACATTTTTGGTTGAAAAATTATATATTTTAGTTGAAAATTCGTCTTTTTTTGGTAGAAAATAATCTTTTTAGTAGAAAATTAATCTTTTTTGTTAAAAAAAATTTAATTATTCTATTTACAAATTCACCATTTAAAATTTCAGTTGAAAATGCATCAGTTTGTTTGAAATTATAAATTGTTTTTTTAATTTGTTTTTTTTAGGGGTGGGGGGGTTAATTTATTAACTGAAAATGTAACTATTGCATTTAAATATTCCGTCATTTTAATTGAAAATTTATCTCCTTAATTATACATTAATTTTTTTGATGAAAATTGAACTATTCCATTTTTAGTTAAAAATTGATGTTTTTTAGTTGAAAATGCATGTATTTTATTGAAAATTCGTATTTTTGTTAGAAAATAATCTTTTAGGTTGAAAATTAATCTGGTTACAAATTCATCATTTTAGTTGAACTGAAAATTCAACCATCCCATTTTTAGTTCATAATTTATCTTTTTTAGTTGAAACTGCATGTATTTTAGTGAAAAATTCGTATTTTTTGGTAGAAATTAATCTTCTTAGTTGAAAAATAATCTTTTTGGTTTAAAATTCAATTATTCCGGTGAAAGATTCATTATTTTAATTGAAAATTATTTTTTTTAGCTGACAAATTAACTATTCAATTTTCGATTGAAAACTTATCCTTTTTAATTGAAAATTCAACTATTTCGTTGAAAAATTCGTGTATTTTGTTGAAAAATGATCTTTTTGGTAGCAAATTAATCTTTTTGTTTAAAAATTAATCTTGTTTGAAAATTCATTTTTTGGTTCGAAATTCAACGATTTCACTTGAATATTCATAATTTTATTCGAAAATTTATATTATTGGTGGGAAATAAAATTACAAGGGTTGTAATTTAAACTCTTGTTAAGAATGATTATTTTTGGTTTAAAATTCATCACTTTTGTTAAAAATTTGTTGTTGTTGTTTTTTTTTTATTGAAACTTAATTTCTCAATGTAAAATTTTACTATTCAATTTTTGGCTGAAAACTGATCTTTTTTTTATTGAAAATTCAACTATTTCGTTTTTGTTTTTAAAAAATCGTCTTTTTATAGGAATTTATTGTTCTTAATTAAAAATTTAATTTTTTTTAATAGAAAATTTAGAAATTTGAAACGGTTTTAATTGAATCTAATATAGTAACCACCTTATTTTACCTAAATATTTAATGCATTTCAAATATGATAAAATAAAAAATAAATATTTATTTGAATTATTATTCAAATTCAGGGACTTTAGCGAGAAATTTAAGATATTAATTCTGTTTTTAGTAGTATTTAATTATCCGATACTGCTAGTATATTTAAGAATTTCTTTTAATATAATTTGCTAAAGCTTTCTAAATTAAACATATTAATTGAATCCCTAGAAAATGAAAAAAAACATCATTATTTATAATAAACTCACGAAACTGTGTATATTTTTCGGCTCAATCCATTTCTTCGTCTTATTTTTCTACTTTCGTAGGACTTGACTCTTCCCGAGTCGGATTTGGAACCAGGAGTCGTCCCAACGGAAATTCGGAAACTTGTGGAAGCTCGTGTTAAGGTCAAGCAGATGTTGAACGGTTCGAATGTGACACCAGAACAGAAAGTCCAGTACAATATCAGACAATTGGCGTTGAAGCTCACAGCTAATTCGATGTATGGTTGTTTAGGAGCGATGCATTGTCGATTTTACGCTAAAGGATTAGCAGCTTTGGTAACATGTATGTCAAAATTTACTTTTCCAATAATTATTATAATTGCAGGAATCACAGTCCATCTCCCCCTTTTTTTAAATCTAATATCCTTTCCCCCCTTAAATTAATAATATTAAAAAACGAAAATCGATCATTTTTAACTGAATTCTACCCCTTTTCGATCTTTTTTTTGTATAAGGTTTTGATTCATTCCTTAAGAATCATCAATATAATAACTTCAAATTCCTAACTTTTCTTGCAAAAACATTGCACTTTTAATAAGAGAGATGAATTTTTATTCAAATAGTAGATTTTTTTGATGGAATAGTCAATTTTTCAACTAAAAGGACGATTTTTCAATTAAATAGAAAGGTATACATTTTTTATCTAAAATTGTGACTTTTCAACCTGAATAAATGAATTTAAAAAAAGGTTTTTAACCAGAATGTTGAATTTACAAAAAACTAATAAAAAAATCTGTCCAAGTTCGATTTCAACAGTTCTTTAAATAATTAGTCAAATTGATATCTTTTTAAATTATGATATCATTAAGTTTATAATGCGTAATTCGAAAGTCTTTTACCTGAAAAATTCTCTATTTTAGATTTTTATTTTTAAGCTTATATTTTTAATTTAAAGAATTTTAACGTGCAGTCTTTAAGACTTTAACAATTAAAAATTTAATAAGTTTAAAATTGCAAATTATTTTATAAAAAACAGTTTTATTTTATCAACTGTAAATATAAAAAAATCATTTTTAAACTGGATCGGTACTTTGAGTATTAAAAACTGTAAAATAATTGATTTTTTCAGTCTGAATTATTCCATTTTAACACATTTATTTTTTTTTTAATTGATTAAAAAATAGGATAATTATTTAATATTTAGCAATATTTGACTTATAATTTAAGACGACTAAATTGAAACCAAATATTTAAAAGTAAACAATTTGAAACGTAAATGTTTGACATAGAAAGCTTTGAATTGTTAAAATTTCGAAAAGTTTTTAACATTTTAACGTTACAATTTTTATGGTTCTACTTAATAAAATGTTTAAATTGTAAACGAAATTGATGAATTTTGATGTATAAATAATAATTGAAGACGTATTATTTCTAGAAAAATTTGAGTAATTTGAAGAGATATTTAAAAGTTTTGAAAAGATTTAAAATTAATTAAAAACTTAAAAAGACATCAAGTAATTTAAACGAAGTTTTCGAGAAAAAAATTTCAGAACTTCTAAACATTTTTTTAAATGAATAAAATTTTTCCTACAATTTTTAGAAAATCTTAAAACTTTTGTAAAAATCCCTAAATTTCAATATTCTTTTAAAATAATTTTTCAAAATGAATCATTTTCAATTTCCCTAGGAATTTTGAGATAATGTATTTATTCGTTTGGAGCCTTTCACAATTCTGAGAAAGCCTCTAAATTTTTTGTAAACTACAAAAATCAACATATTGTTTTAAATTATCTCTCAAAATTACTCTAATTGTTTCTAAAAATAATAAGTGTTCAATTGTTATTTAAAAATCCAAATTCTATGGACATTTTTTTTAATTCGCAGGATTTTCAAAAATTTGTAGGAAAAAAAAACGCTAAAAGATCATTTAATTTAGCTAAAAGATAGAAAACTTAAAACTAATTCTAGATTTCTCAAGATTTTGAAATACAATTTTAGAGTTTTTCAAGGATTTTTAAACAATTTAAATTAAAAATCGTTTAAATTCTAATTTATGAACTTTTAAGTTGAAAAAATGTAAATTTAAAAATATTTGTTGAACTGAAATAACTGAATAATATAATTTTGACAAATTTTAAAGTTCATTGATTTATTCTTTAATTTAGAGTATTGAAAATGTTAACCTGGATTTATATTTTGGGAACTTTATCTGAATTTTTGAACTCTGTAATTTATTAATGTTAAAAATTCTGAATATTGCAGTTTAAATTCATTAAACTTGAAATTATTCAGTTGAAAAGTGTGAGTACCTTCCAGTTTATGTGTGTAAATTATTAAACCATTCAATAGAAATTTTTTGAATTTAAAAACTTTTAAACTTCAATTTTAAAAGTTAAAAATTTTAGCGTTACTTTGAATGCTTTAGTTTGTTGATTATTTTGTATTACTTTTACTGTTTAGCTTTATATTTCGATTTTTTAAATTTTATTGGCTGGGAAAAATATTTGTTAACCGGGAAATGACCGGGAATTTTGTTCTTTGATTAAAACGGTCACTCTGAGATTTTTCAGCAAAGAAGAATAATTTTCTTCAAAAAGAACGAATTGCCTAATAAATACATGACTTTTCTACCAGATACTTGAATCCTCAATTAAAAACGATCAATTTTCAATAAAAAATAGAAAAGTTGAATTTTCAGTTTAAAAAAGAAGATTTTTAACAAAATATTTAAATATAATGATATATTTTATGGTATTTTTAAAATATCGGAGGCATTTTCAAGATCTTTCATTCGGAAATTATTTTAGAGTATTCTGAAAGATTCCAAGAAATTATTAATTAATTTAAATAATTGCTAAAGATATTCTTAAAGATTTAAATCTTTTAAAATATCTTGAAACCTCAAGGTCCTTTCAAATTGCTAAATTTTCTAGTAAAAATATTCCATTTTCAATAAAGATAGATGAATTTTTAAATAAATAGTTTAGTTTTCGAATGAACAAGAGTAAATTTCTATAAAAAGACGATTTTTTAAAACAAAATACATCAATTCTCAACCATATAGTTGAATTTTCAACGAAAAATTGAATAGTTAAATTTTCCACAAAAAAAGACAACAAATTTTCAACTACAGTGGTGAATTTTCAACTAGAAATTACGAATCTTCAACAGGAATAAATAAATTTCAAACAACACAGAATAATTTTTACCAAAAGAGTTTGAATTTTATTTTATTTTCCACAAAACATATCAAATTTCAATTAAAATTCTGGTATTTAAGGGGAATACATGAATTTTCAACCAAAAAGATGAATTTCCAAACTAGAAGATTAATTTTCAACCAAACTGATTATTTTTTTCAACTGAAATTTAGAATTTCGAACTGCAATAGTTGAATTTTGAACCAAAACGGTCATTTTCAACCAAGAATATTACTTTCTACTAAAAAATAATATTCAACAAAATATATGAGTTTTTAACTAAAAAATATAAATTGTGAACCAAAAATTGAATAGTTCAGTTTTCAGTTAAAACCTGTAAAAATTTATTTGGTTGCTTTGAACGTTAAACTCTTTGGTTAAAAATTATTTTTTGTTGAAAATTAATTTTTTTCTTTCTTTTTTTGGCTTCTTTATTTTTTTTGTCTTAAAATTAATTTTTGTACTGAAAATTCAATTATTCCGAAATAATAGTGCAGCATTTTAGTTGAAAATTCACCAATTTGTTAAAAAAAATTTAACTGAAAATGTAACTATTCCGAATACATATTTCATCATTTTACTTAAAAATTCATCTCTTTTGTTATGCATTAATTTTTTTAAATAAAAATGAAACTATTCAATTTTTGAATCATAAATGATTTTTTTTTAGTTGAAAATTCTTGTATTTTGATGAAAATTCGTCTTTTTGTTAGAAATTAATCGTCTTGGTTGAAAAATAATCTATTTACTTTAAAAATCAACTATTCTATTTAAAGAATAATTATTTCAGTTGAAAATTAATTTTTTTTAACTTTCGGTTGAAAATTAAACTATTTTGTTGAAAAATTCATATATTTTGTTGAAAAATCGTCTTTTTCGGTAGCAAATTAATCTTATCGTTTAGAAATATATCTTTTTTTTTAAATTAAAGTATTGAAGTTAAATGTGCGTAATTTTAGTAAAAAATTGATCTTTTTGGTGGGAAATAAAACTACTTGGTTGAAAGTTCAATGAATAAAAAAAAATTCAAAGAAAGTGATGAATTTTCAACTGGAATAAATTAATTTTAAATGAAAAAGATTACATTTTAACAAGAGAGTTTAACTTTCAACCAAGTAGTTTTATTTTCCATCAAAAATATTTTTGTTTACTAAAATTATGAATATTTAACTAAAATACTTGATTTTTCAATGAAATATATGAATTTTTCAACGAAGTATTTAAATTTTCAACTAAAAAAGATAAGTTTGCAACCGAAAATTGAAAAGTTAAATTGAAAGTTAATTCAATTAATTTTTAACTAAAATAAAAAATCTTTAAACAGAATAGTTGAATTGTAAATCAAAAACACAATTTTTCAACAAACGACATGAGATTTGAACTAGAAAAGATAAATTGTGATCCAAAAATTGAATAGTTACATTTTCAGTTAAAAAAATAAATAAAAATTAATTAACATTAAACAAATTGGCGAATTTTCAACAAAAATGCTGCAATAGATGAATTTTGAAACAAAAAGGACTTTTTTAACGAAGAATATTAATTTCTACGAAAAAAGAATATGCAACAAAATACATGAATTTTTAACTAAAAAAATTAAATTGCGAACCAATAATTGGATAAAACCAGTAAAAAATTAATTACTCGCTCGAACGTTAATCTTTTCGGTTAAAAATTAATTTTGGTTGAAAATGTATTATTTTAATTTTTTCTCTTTGTTTTTGCTTGGCTTCTTTATTTTTCTTTGTCTGAAAATCAATTTTTTATTGAAAATTTATAATATTTTAGAAAATTATGAAATATTCTAAGCAATTATTAATTAGTTTAATTAATTGCTAAGGAATAAAAAGAGTTCGAAATATTTTAGGATAATGCATTAACTAGAATTTAGAAAAATTTAAATCTTTTAAAATATCTTAAAATATTGTAAGTCCGAAGATTTCAATCATTTTGAAGGATTTTAAAGAGTTTAATGTATTGTAATAAAATTCCCAGGATTCCAAGAAATATCATCAAAAAATTTAAGTAATTTGGAAATCACCCTGAATTCTTTGAAATTTACTGAATCCTTGTCAATTCAAATTTTTTTTTCAAAGTCCTTGTCATTTTTAAGAGCTTTAAAAAATGTCAAGACATTTCAAAAGATTTACAAAGATTTTAGGGTATTTTAAAAGATTACAAAGAACTTCATAGGATATTATAATATTTTAATAGATTTTAAAGAATTTATTCGCTAAAAGTGAGGGATTTCTTAGGGTTTCACAAATTTCTAGAAATTTTCAAAAATTTTTTGAAATTCGGCCTGAATTCTTATTAATTGATGCTAAATTCATTTAAATTCTTTTAAATTCTCTTTAATCTTTCTACTCCTTTCAAACTTACTCAATTCGATGTAATTCTTTTATATTTTAATTTTTTTTTAAATTCGCTTGATTGTTTTTTTTTTTTTAATTCAGTTTGATTTTGATCATTTTCCTTAAATTCCTCTAAATTCACACAAATTTTATCGTGATCAATGGAATTTTTTCGATTTAAAAAATTTCCTCCAATTGATTTGGAATTCACCCTGAATTCTGAATAATTATTTAATATTTAGCAATATTTGACCGTTCATTTTAGATGAGTAAAATTGTTTAATTTATAAGCAAAATTGTTACATTTTTGATGTAGAAATAATAATAGAACACTTATTATTTGTAGAAAAAATCTGAATAATTTTTAGAGATGTTCAGAAGTTTTGAAAAGATTCAAAATTAATTGAACACTTGTAATTTGAACGAAGTGTGTGAACATTTTGTGTCAGAATTTCTAAACATATTTTAAAAGGAATAAAATTTTTCCTATCACTTTGGAACTCTCTTAAAATCTTTTTAAATATTCTCTTCAAATTATTTTTCAAACTGAAAAATCATTTTCAATTTTCCTAGAAATATTAGGAGAATGTTCTCATTCTTTCTAAGCCTTTCAAAATGCTTAAAAAGCTTCTAAATTTTGTGGTTTGGAATCTGCAAAAATCCACATTTAAAAAAAATTAGGTTATGGGTATTTTGTACCGAAATTATGGTACGAAACGTCGAATTTTGTCGACACACACACACACACTTCGTTTACATTATTTTATATCATTTTAAGTTCTAAATTAATTTTTAATCTTTTTAAAAATTCCAAATATCTCTTAATATTACTCTAATTTTTTCTACAAATAATACGTGTTCAATTGTTATTTATAAATCCAAATTCGAAGAAAATTTGTTTAAATTTTCTGGATTTTCTAGAATTTGTATGACATATTTAATTAATTTTAAAAGTTATTTACAAGTTCTGAAAAAATAAAATAATAAAATTTGAAAAAATATAAAACAACTTCTAGATTTCTCAAGATTTTAAAATAAAATTTTAAAGCTTTTCAAGGATGTTTAAACTATTTAAAATGCAGATCATTTAACTTCTAATTTAAGAATTTTTAAGTTGAAAACAATTTCACTTTTTAATGTTTCCAGTCTAAAGTAACTTAATAATATAATTTAAACAATTTTTAAGTTCATGGATTTGATTGCTTTAACTTGTTGTTTATTTTTTATTACCTTAAATAGAAAAATGTTTAGAATAGAGTTTGATTTTAAAATTTTGATGACCTTGACTATAAATACTTTCCTTATATTGCAAAAATTTAAATTTTTCTTTGTTAGTAACAATTTTTGTAAACAAATAGGGATATTTGATATAGCTTTAATTTTTAAACATTTAAAAAAATGAGATTTAATTTTAAAAACTTTGTCTCTTATAGATTTTCTTTGATTTTAAATAATTTGTTGACTATGGTTTTATAAATAATGAATTGAAAAATAATCTTTTGTTTGTTCCGGTGCAATTTTACAGTTCCGATTTTCAATTTTTTACAAATTTATTATCTGGTAGCTTCCTCATAATTATTAAATATTTGGACTTTCATCAAATGATCAAAAATGAAATCAAATTATTTCAAATATAATGTTTGATTTTTATCATCAAAAAATTCTGAAGAGATATTGCGCACATGTATTATTAAAAATGTTCGAATCTTGATCAAATTAGTGATGCTTAGATTATTGGGGTCGCTTATTTCAAATCTGATATTGGATTTTTTAAATCTAAAAAATGAGAATCGAATATGACCGACATGAATTATTGACACTTTTTCGGATCTTGATAAAATTGATGATAATTAAGTTTTTGGGACGCTGAATTCTAATCTGATGTTGGATTTTCAAAATTCAAAATGTCGAATCAAATTTGATGGACAAAAATGATTAAAAATGTTCAAATCTTTATAAAATTGATGATACTTAGGTTTTTAGGGTCGCTGATTTCAAATCTAATGTTGGATTTTTATCATCCAACAAATTATGATGGGATATTGCGCACATGAATTATTAAAAAATGTTTGAATCTTGATAAAATTAATGATAATTTGGTTATTGAGGTTGCAGATTTCAAATCTGATATTGGATTTATTTAATCTAATAAATGAGAATCTAATAGGACCGACATGAATTATTTACACTTTTTCGGACCTTGATAAAATTGATGATAATTAGGTTTTTTGAGTCGCTGATTTCAAATCTGATGTTGGATTTTCAAAATTCATAATGCCGAATAAAATGTGATGGATAAAAATTATTAAAAATATTTGGCCCTTGATAAAATTGATGATACTTAGGTTTTTGGGGTCGCTGAATTCAAATCTTACGTTGAATTTTCAAACTTGAAAATGACAGATCCAATGCGGAGGACATAAATTATTAAAAATGTTTTGATTTTCATAAGGTTTGTGATACTTAGGTTTTTGTGGTCGCTGATTTCAAATCTCATTTTGACTTTTGAAAATCCAAAATGGCGTATTCAATATAGCGGACATGAATGATTGAAAATGTTTGGACCTTGATAAAATTGATGATATTTACGTTTTTGGGGTCGCTGATTTCAAATCTGATGTTGCATTTTCAAAATTCATAATGCAGAATCAAATGTGATGGAGAAAAATTATTTGAAATATTTGGCCCTTGATAAAATTGATAATACTTAGGTTTTTGGGGTCGCTGAATTCAAATCTTAAGTTGAATTTTCAAAATACAAAATGACGGATCCAATGCGGAGAACATAAATTATTAAAATTGTTTTGATCCTCATAAGGTTTGTGATACTTAGGTTTTTGTGGTCGCTGATTTCAAATCTAATTTTGACTTTTTAAAATCCAAAATGGCTTATTCAATATAGCGGACATGAATGATTGAAAATGTTCGGACCTTGATCAAATTGATGATATTTACGTTTTTGGGGTCGCTGATTTCAAATCTGGTGTTAGTTATTTATAATTCAAAATGGTGTAAATATGAACAATTCGATTAAGTTACATTTTTTTATACCTTTGATCCGCGATACTGGATCCGCGGTTTTGGATTTTTTTAATTAAACATCATATTTCGATTCAGCGACCCTAAAAACTTAAGTATCACCAATTTTATCAAGGTCAGAACATTTTAAATAAATTTAAATTGGATGCGCCATTTTGAATTTTAAAAATCCAATATAAGATTTGAAATCAGTGATCCTAGAAACCGATGTACCTCCAATTTTATCCAGATAGAAACATGAAAAATGTCTTTTTTGTATTAAATTAATCTTTTTGGTTGAAAATTCATTTTTTTAATTTAGGATTTATCTATTTTTTTAAAAATAATTTTTATTTCTTGAAATTCTACGGTTTGATTTTTTGTGTAGAAATTTATTTTTTTAAACTGAAAATTGATATATTGAATTTTTGGTTGAAAATGGACATTTTCAGTCCAATATTCAATTATTTGGTTAAAAATTGATTTTTTAGTAGAAAATTCACCTGAGTGTTTGAGAATTCAAGTATTTTAGTTTTCTTTTTAATTTTCTTTTCATCATAGAAACTTAATCTTATCTTGTTAAATATTCTTAATTTTAGTGTAAATTTAATTATTTTGGTCGAAAATAAAACCACTTATTTGTGAGTTAAAATCTTTTTTTTTTAATTCATATTTTCGATTCACGATATCTAATTCAGTAGAAGGCCTTTAATTTTAATTGGAAATTCAACACGTTGTTTGGAAACTTTTTTGTTGTGGAAAATTTATTTTTCAACTGAAAATTCAAAAATTCCATTTTTTGTTTAAAACTGACTGTTTCATTGCAATATTAAACAATTTAGTTAAAAATTGATTTTTTTAATTAAAAATTTGGCTGCTTTGTTGAGAATTCATGAATTTGGTTGAAAAATCATTAATTTTTGGTTAAAAGTTCATCTATCATTAGTTTTACCTGAATATAGACTGAATTTTAAATATAAGAAGATCAAAAAAATGGTTTAAATTATTATTAAATTTTATGAACTTTAAAGATATATTAAAAACTGATATTTGTTAAGTATTATTTAATTAATCGATGATGCTTTTATATTTAATAATATCTTGCAATATAATTTGTTCAAACTTCATAAATTAAATATATTAATTAAGTGCCTAAAAGCCTAAAAAACTAACATTTTAACATAAAATTTTAATAATTTAATTTTTAATCTGATAGCAAAGGGAAGAGAAATTTTGCAAAGCACGAAGCGACTCGTAGAAAAATTAAACTATGAGGTTATTTATGGTGATACCGATTCGATCATGATAAACACGAATATTGTCGACTATGATGAAGTATTCAACATTGGAAAGAAGGTAAAATTCTCTATTTCAAAACGACGAATAATTTTAGTCAAGATTTAATTTCTAAACATTTTTTTTTGTATTTATTTTTAAAAGATAAAACAGGAAGTTAACAAACTCTACAGAAGAGTCGAGCTCGACATCGATGGCGTCTTCAAATATTTACTGCTTTTGCAGAAGAAGAAATATGCTGCAGTAACAATGTCAAAGGGACCAAATGGCCAAATTCAATTGGCCCAAGAACACAAGGGTTTGGATATCGTGAGGCGAGATTGGTGTCAATTAGCTTCTGAAGCTGGAAAGTGAGTTTTTTCAAAGACAACTTATTTCAGGGTGGCCGCAGGCCAGAAAAAAAAACTTAGAAATCTTGAAAAATTTTATGTTTCTATTGACGTTTTTAAAATTTTTCTTTGGTTTGAAAATTTATCTGTTTTTGATATAAATTTCATATTTTTTTTAAATTGAAATAAGTTAAACACAAGTGTTTGGCTGGAAAGTAATCTTTTTTTGTTGAAGATTCAACTACTTTTTTAGTAAATTCGTCTTTTTTTGTTGAATTTAATTGTTTTTTATTGGAAATTTCGCATTTTTTGGGTAAAAATATCTACTATTAAAATTTTTTGTTGGAAATTCATCTTTTGTGGTCAAAAATTGAGCTACGTGGTTGAAGTTTAAACAACTTTGCTAAAAAAAAAATTTTTTTAAAATTTAATTTACTTAAAATTGATATTTTTTAATTGAAAATTCAACAACTGTTTGGGTAAAAATTGATCTACTTTGTTAACATTTTTTTTATTTTTGTTTGTTTGGAGGTTCATTTCTTTGATTGAAAACTGAAAGTACAATATTTTTATTTTTTGTTGAAAAGTAATTTTAATTAAATGAAAATAGTCTTTTTTTTAGTATAAAACTAATCTTTTCGGTTTGAAGTTTCTCATTTTTTTGGTTAAAAATGCAACTGTTTGATTGAAAGTTAACTTTTTTTTAATTTATATTTTCAGTTTGAAAATTCTACTCTTTTACAAAAAAATTGTCTTTTGGCTTAAAATATTAACAATTTGAGTGAACTTTTTTTCTTTTTTGAATAAGAAATTTGTATTTGTTGAAAATTAATCTCTTTTTTGGTTTAAAATTAATTTTTTTAACTTAAAGTGTAACTCTTTCAATCTTTGTTGAAAATTGATCTTTTTAATTGAAAATTCTTATTTTTTTAGTATAAAGCTGATCGTTTTGGCTTGAAATTTCTCCTCTTTTTGGTTTAAAATGCAACTGTTTAAATTAAAATGTACTTTTTGTCGAAAATTTATATTTGTGATCAGAAAATTCTACTGTTTTACAACAAAATCGTTTTTCGGCATAAAATATTAACAATTTCATTGAACTTTTTTTCAGTTTTGAGTAAGAAATCTGTATTTGTTGAAAATTAGTCTTTTTGGTTTAAAAATTCATCTCTTTTAGTATAAATGAAATATTTTATAGATAAAATGCAAATTTTTGGTACGAAATTAATCTTCTGTGGTTGAAGATTGCTCTATTTTGAGGAAAATTCATATTTTTGGTTAAATTAATTTTTTTTTATTCAAAATTAAAATTTTTCTTAATTGAAAATTGAACTATTTGGTTAAAAGTTGAACCACTTTCAAAAAAGTCTTTTTTTAAGATTCATTATTTGAGTTGAAAATGTCCTTTGATTGAAAGTTTTACTATTTTGTTAAAAATTTGTTTCTTTTTTTTGTTTTGTTTAAAATTCATTTTTTCAACTTAAAGTGTAAGATTTTCAATCTTTGTTGAAAATTGATATTTTTAATTGAAAATTCTTTTTTAATAGAAAACTGATCTTTTTGGTTTTGAAATTTCCTCTTTTTAGTTCAAAATGCAACTGTTTGATTGAAAGTTAACTTTTTTTAAATGTATATTTTCAGTTAGAAAATTCTACCCTAAAAAAAAAATCGTCTTTCGGCTTAAAATATTAACAATTTAAGTGAACTTTTTTTCTTTCTTGAATGAAAAATCTCTATTTGTTAAAAATTCGTCTTTTTGATTTGAAAAATCATCGGTTTTAGTAGGAATTTTATATTTTTTGTATAAAAATATGAAAAATACAAGTGTTGCTTAAAAATCAATCATCTTTGGTTGAAGCTTCAACTATTTTGTTGTAAATTCCTCTTTTTTGATTAAAAGTTAAGCTCGTTTTTTGTTGAAATATCCACTATTACATTTTTGTTGGAAATTCATTTTTTTGGTTGAAAATTGAGCTACTTGATCGAAGGTAAACTATTTTTTTTTTTTTAATTGAAAATTCTACTACTTGTGTAGAAGTGGATTTACTTTGTTAACAAAAATTTGACTATTGATCAATTTTTTTGTTAAAAATTTATATTTTCGGTTAGAAAATTCTACTGTTTTACAGAAAAATCATATTTTTTGAAAATTTGTCTTTGTGGTTTAAAAAGTCATCTGTTAGAGTATAAATTTAATTTTTTTTGGCTAAAGATAGAAATGTTTGGTAGGAAATTAATCTTCTGTAGTTTAAGATTCAGCTGTTTGATGGAAAATTCGTCTTTTTGGTTAAATTACATATTTTCAGTCAAAATTAGAATATTTTTAAATTAAAAATTACACTACTTGGTTCTAAGATGAAACCACTTATTTAATAAAAAAAAACTTTTTTTTTAAGATTCATAATTTTAGTTGAAAATGTCCATTTCATGTTGATAATTGATAATTTTAATTGAAAAATCTTCTTTTTTGGTAGAAAACTGATCTTTTTGGTTCGAAATTTCCTTTTTTCGGTTAAAAATGCAACTTTTTAGTTAAAAATTAACTTTTTTAGTGATCATCTATATTTTTGGGTAGGAAATTCTACTTTTTTACAAAAAATCGCCTGTTGGGTTAAAATATTAGAAATTTGAATGAACTTTTTGTTTTTTCTTGTCTGAAAAATCTGTATTTGTTGGAAATTTGTCTTTTCGATTGGATAATTCTTTATTTTAGTTTAAAATTCATCTTTTTGTTTCAAAAGCTGGTGTTTTTTATTTTCGAAATTACTTTTTTTTACTGAAAATTTAACCATTTTTGATTGAAAATTTAACTTTTTTTAGTTGGAAATTCAACTATTAATTTGAAAATACATTTATTTTGTAGAAAATTAATCTCTTTATTTAAAATATCTATTTTTTTGAGTAATAATTTAACAGCTTGGTTTTAAACTTAAACTGCTTTGTTAAAAAATTTTATGAATTCTTTCCTAAGAATTTAACTTTTTGGTTGTGGATTCTTGAATTTGATTGAAAATTCGTCTTTTTTTGGTAGTAAATTAATGTTTTCGTTTGAAAATCCATTATTTCTAGGTGATTCAACTTTTAGGCAAAAAATTCTTGATTTTTGTTAAAAATTCGTTTATTTTCTGTAGAAAATTAATCTTTTTATTTAAAAATTCATCTTTTCGGTTACAAATTTAATAACTGGCTTTCAAAATTGAGCTACTGTCTTAAAAATTCAACTTTGTAGTCGAGAATTATTGAATTTTATTGAAATCTCTTCTTTTTTGGTAGTAAATTAAGTTTTTTGTTAAAAATATATTCTTTTTTAGTTGAAAAATAAAGTTTTTGGTTGAGAATTCTCAAATTTTGTTAAATATCCGTCTTTTTTGGTAGTAAAATAATATTTTTATTAAAAATTTCAACTTTTTGGTTGAAAATATAACTACTAGATTTGAAAGTTGAACTACTTTCTTGAAAATTAAACAAAAAAGTTATCTCTTTCTTAAAAAGTCAACTTTATGGTGAGAATTCTTAAATTTTAATAAAAATTATTCTTTTTGGTAGTAAACTATTCTTTTTGTTTAAAAATTCGTTTTTTCTGTAGAAAATCAATATTTTTTGTTTAAAAGTTCAAATGTTTAGTTGCAAATTAAACAACTCGGTTTTAAATTTGAACTGCTTTGTTAAAAATTTAACAAAAAATTTATTTCTTAAGAATTCAACTTTTTGGTTGAGGATTCTTGAATTGAATGAAAACTTGTATTTTTTGGTAGTAAATTAATGTTTTTGTTTCGAAATCCACTACTGCTAGTTGATTCAGATTTTAGGTAAAGAATTCTTGATTTTTTAAAATAATTTGTTTCTTTTTCAGTGAAAAAGTAATCTTTTTGTTTAAATTCTGTCTTTTTGGTTAGAAATTTATAAATCGGTTTAAAAATTAATCTGCTTTGTTAAAAATTTTTTAAATTAATTGTTTATTCTTCAAAATTTAACTTTTTAGTTGATGATTCTTGAATTGAATATGCAATTGTTTTTATTTTAAGGCTAATCTTTTTTTGTTTAAAAATTTAATTATTTTCTTGAAAATTCAAGCCTTTTTTTAAAATTCGACCATTTGGATTGAAAATTCGTAATTTTTTATTGAAAATTATACACTTTTCCAAAATTTTCAAATATTTTGTTGAAGATGTAACTTTTTTTGGTTGAAGTTCAATCTTTTTGATTTGAAAATTTGACAATCTGGTTGAAAGATCATTTTTCCTGGTTGAAAATTCAGCAATTTGGTTAAAAATGAAACTATTATTGTAACAATAATTTTTGTTTGGTCGATAATTCAACGGTTTTGTACAATATTTGTATTTGTGGTTAAAAGTTGAAGTACTTTGTTAAAAATTTCATCTATTTCATCGAATATTTGACTATTTTGTTAAAAATGAAAATTAATTAAAATACATGAAAATTCATGTATTTCGTCGAAAATTCATCTTTTTGATAGAAAATTGAACTATTTGGTTACAAATTTTAACCATTTTGTTGGAAATTAAATTATTTTTTTGAAAATTTAACTATTTGGTTTTTTGAAATTTGGTTTTTTGTTATAAGAATATTTTTGTCGTGAAGAATGTAAATGATTGGTCGAAGATTCGTCTATTTTGACAGAGAATTTGTCTCTTTGGATTGAAAATTCGTCTTATTTTTTCTTGAAAATTGAACTTCAAGAATTTGGTTAAAAAATGTACTATTTGGTTCAAGATTTAATTATTTTGTTGAAAATTAAACTAGTTTGCTAAAGTCACCTTTTTGGGTAAAAAAATACAACTTTTTTGTTGAAAATAAACCTTTTGGATTGAAAATTCTTCTTTTATAGTAGAAAATTCATCTTTTTTACATTAAAGTGCTGTTCTTTGAATATTATTAGCCATGGAAAATGAAAAATTGATCAGGAAAAATAGAATGAAATTTGAAAATAAGTTTTTCGGCCATCCTGCATTTCTTGATTTTAAAATCAGTTTTATTTTTATTCTATTATCTGGATAATTCCAGAAATATCTTGAATCAGCTTCTCTGCGACCAACCGAGCGAGCTACGAATGGAGAAAATTTTTACGTATCTGCAAAACATCTCGAAAAACGTCAAGGAAAATATCGTCCCGTTGTCTAAGCTGGTCATTACAAAGCAGCTTTCAAAGGACCCGAAAGACTATCCAGATAAAAAATTAGCTCACGTTTCGGTCGCCTTAAGATTGAATAAAGAGGGTGGTAGAATGTGGAAGTCTGGAGACACGATTCCCTACATTGTTTGCGATGTAAATCCTTTTTTTTTCTTTTCTTTCAATTTTAGTTTACTGAATATGGAAATACTTGCAAGGTTTTTTTTGAAATTAAAATTATTTTCCTCTTTTTCTTTTAGGATGGCACCAACAATTCGGCCACTGATCGAGGTTATCACATAGAGGAATTTAAAAAAAGCGACACTTTGAAAGTTGATGCTGATTATTATTTATTGAGTCAAATCTTCCCGGTTGTTAATCGAATTTGCGATCCGATTGAAGGCATTGATGACCATCTGCTGGCAGAACATTTGGGTAATTTATTTTTTCATGATTTTTTCGTCACTTAATCAGGGTTGCTACAATGCCTGAAAAATTCATGGAATTTTGTAAAAAAAATGACTGAAATTTCTTTTGAGTACCGGGAAATGACCGAAAATTTAAAAAAATTTCAGAAAAAAAATCTGTCCAAGTACGATTTCAACAATTTTTAAAATAATTAGTTGAATTGAAATTTTTTTCAATTATGATACCATTCAGTTTACAATGCGTAATTCAAAAATATTTTACATGAAAAATTGTTCATTATAGATTTTTATTTTTAAGCGTATATTTTTAATTTAAAGAATTTTAAAGCGCAATCTTGAAGGATGAAACAGTTAAAAATTAAAAGTGTTTGAAGTTTAAATTTTTTTTATAAAAAACCGTATTATTTTATCAACAGTAAATATAAATAAATGAATACATAATTTTTGTTATTTTTTTATTGAGAAGTTCTGTAAAAGTTTAAAAAATAATTTTAAATTTGATAAATATTATAACGACTTCTAGATTTCTCAAGATTTTCAAATAAAATTTTAAAGCTTTTCAAGGATGATAAACTATTTGAAATGAAAATAATTTTAAAAAATGTTTAAGTTCATTGATTGATTCTTTAATTTAGAGTATTGAAAATGTTAACTTGGATTCATATTTTTGGAACCTAATCTAAAATTATGAATTCTATAATTTATGAATATTAAAAATTCGGAATTTTGCAGTTTATCTGCATTTAAGTATGTTGTTTATTTTTTATTACTTTAAATGGAAACATTTTTATAAAAGAGTTCGATTTTAAAAATTTTATTGACCGGGAAAAATATTTGCGAACCGGATAAAAACCAGGAATTTTTCTCTTCGTTTAAAACTGTCATCCTGTTTATATTACTGCATTTAACTATTTTTCTGAAATTTTTGTTTTCTTTATTTTTCTGGTTTGAAATTAATTTTTCTAACTAAAAATTTAGCGATTCTATTTTTGGTTAAAAATTAATCGGAATTTGTGGAAACTTTAAGTATTTCGTTGAAATGGCCATGTATTTTTCTGGAAATTTGACAGT
The DNA here is from genome assembly GCF_010883055.1 of Belonocnema kinseyi. NCBI lineage: Eukaryota > Metazoa > Arthropoda > Insecta > Hymenoptera > Cynipidae > Belonocnema > Belonocnema kinseyi. The sequence continues at coordinate 61,082,284 of NC_046662.1, read as the reverse complement.
TTTTTTTCAATATTTTCTTTCTTTTGCGAAAAATATTTTTTAGGAAAAAATTAATTTAAAAAGAAAAGTCGTCTCCTTTTGATGAATTGAACTGTTTTCAATTATTGAAAGTAAAGTCTTTTTTGTGAAATAGCAACTATTACTTTTTTATTTAGAATTTATATTTTTTATAATCAAAATTTTATTACTTGGTTAAAATTTAAACCGTTTTGTTAAAAATTAATTTTTTGTGTTCAAGATTCATCATCTTAATTGAAAATACATATTTTTGGTTGAAAATTAAGCTGTTTTGTTTTTTCCTTAGCTCAAAATTAATCATTTTTTAATGAATATTTTAGTATTATTACAGTTGAAACTTTAACTATTTTGCTGAAAATTGTTTGTTTTTTTTGCTTTTTTTTGCCTGAAAATGTAATTTTCCCAGTTGAATGGCCCATTTCTTCGGTTAAAAATTCATCTCTATAGTTGAAAATTACTTTCTGTACACGAAAATTGAACTGTACAATTTTTGTTCAATTATCTTTTTTAATTGAAAATTCGTATTTTCGGGTAGAAATTAATTTTCATGGTTAAAAGTTCATTTGTTTGTTTGGTTTAAAATCCAACGGTTGCAGTTGAAGACTCATAATTTTTTATTCCAGCATTTTTTAGTTCAAAATTCAACTGTTTGCTTGAAAAATTGTCTTTTTAACTACAAAATTGAACTATTTTGTTGATAATTCATGTATTTTATTGAAAAATCTTATTTTTTGAAAAAAAATGTTTTTTTTTTTTTTAAATTCGTCATTTTCTTTGAAAGTTTAAGTATTCCAGTTACTTATTCATCATTTTATTTTGAAAATTATCTTTTTGGTAGAAAATACCACTATCATATTTGAAGATTTATTATTTTATTTGCAAATTCAACTACTATTACAGATAAAGAAAATTAATTTTTCCAACTGAAAATTTAACTTCAAAATTTTTTGTTGAAAATTGATCTTTTCTTGTTAAAAATTCAACAATTTGGTTAAAAGTTTATCTTTTTTAATTGAAAATTAACGTATTTTATTAAAAAATCGATTTTTTTAGTAGAAAATGATCTTTTTCTTTTGTTGAATATTCATCATTTTACTTAAAAATTCATTTCTTTGGTTGAAAAATGAGGTTTTTGACTGAAAACTTTTTTTTTTAAGTTATTATTTGTTTAAGCTAAAAATGTGACTATTATTCCAGTTGAATATTCCAAAATTTTAGCCAAAAAATTCATTTCTGGTTGAAGGTTAATTTTTTGACTAGAAACTCAATTATTCAATTTTTTGTTGAAAAATTTGTCTTTTTTGGTTGAGCATAGCTTTTTTTTTTACTTAAATTTAATTATTTCAGTTTTGGTTGACAATTTTACTTTTTTTAGTAAAAATTAATTCTGTTTTTGAAAATTTAACTATTTCAGTTGAAAATTCACCAGTTAGGTTAATTATTATTTTCTTAAATTACAAATGCAACTTCCATTTTTTAAATATTTCGTTAAAAGTTCATGTATTTTGTTAATAAATTGAATTTTTTGTTGATAATTTATGTATTTTGTTGAAAAATCGACTTTTTGTAAAAAAAAATTAATCTTTTCGTTGTTCTTGAAAATTTAGCTTTTTTGTTGAAAATTTAAGTGTTCTATTTACATATTCATCGTTTTATTTAAAAAATTATACTTTTGGTAGAAAATCCCACAATGACAGTTGAGGATTGATAATTTTAGTTGAAAATTAAATTACTATAACAGGTAAAGATTCATCATCTTAGTTGAAAATCAATTTTGCTTTCAACTGAAAATTTCACTATTCCATTTTTAGTTGAAAATTGGTATTTTTTAGTTTAAAATTCAACTATTTAGATGAAAATTTGTCTTTTTTTAGTTCCGTTGAAGATTCATTAAAACTCTTTTGTTAAAAATTAACGTATTTTGTTTAAAATCGATCTATTGCAGTAAAAAATTTATTATTTTAATTAAAAATTTATCTCTGGTTTAAAATTTGTTTTTATACTTTGTGGAAAATTAATTATTTTAGCTGAAAAATTAACTATTTCATTTTTTGTTGAACACTGATATTTTTTTAGTTCGAAATTCAACTATTTGGTTGAAAATTGATCTTTTTTATTTAAAATATAAATATTAGTGCTTCAGGCACAAATGCGAGAAATGAATTGTTATGTTTTCAGTATTATTTAATTAATTGATGTTGCAATGGTAAATTATTTCCTTAGAAACTAAAAAAATAAAAAACATTATTTATGATAAACTCGCGAAATTGTATATATTTGGAATTTGTTTGTTTGAAAAAATGTCAACAAAAAAATATGATTACAATCTCAGAATTAAAAAAAAAATTATAAGAATATTGATGGATATTATTTAGGATTTAATAATGCTTGAAAATATTTTTATGGTTTTTAAATTTGCTAATTGATATGAAGATGAAAAATTCAACCATTTTGTAGAAAATTAAATTAGTATGATAAAAACTCAACCGTCTTGTTAAAAAGTAATCTTTTGTGGTCGAAAATTTAACCGCATTCTTGAATATTCGTCTATTTAGCAGGAAAATTCTTCTTTTTGCATTTAAATTTCATCTTTTTCTAAGAAAAGTCATCTTTCTTGGTTGAAAAATTCTCTTTTTTGTCAAAAATTTATCTTTTAATGGTTTGAAAGTGTAGAAATATATTTTTAGTTAAACATTATTATGACTAGGTTGAAAATTTAGTGATAATGGTGAAAATTTTACAATTTCATTAAACTTATTTTTTGAATGAAATTCGACTGTTGGTTGAAATCTCGTAGTTTGAAGTTGAAAATTACACTATTTGATCGAAAATTCCTATAGTCGAGTTGAAAATTCAACTATTTTATAAAAAATTTGATTCTTATCCTTTAAAATTTCAAATGTTTAGTTAAAATTTTTATTTTTTGTAGAAAGTCCGTTTTTTTGTTTATCATTCATCTATTCTGGTTGGAAATTCAACCTTGGGGTTGAAAATTTACTTTTTTGTTACAAATTTATATTTTTGGGTTTAAAATTCAATTCTTTTTGTAGCAAATTCGTATTTTTGGCTTATAATTTCAACCATTAGAAAATTAAAATATTATGTTGAAAATGAACTTTTTAGCTGAAAATTCTTAATTTTGCGTTAAAAATGATACTGTGTTTGGTGTAAATTTTCTTTTTGGCTAAGGAATTCAACTACTTGGTAGAAAATTCAAATTTTTTCTTTTAATTAAGTTTTTGTCGAAGATTCATATTTTCGGGTTGAAACTTAAGAACTTCAACTATTTTGTAACAAATTTGTCTTTTTGTTTAGCTTATAAATTCTAAAATTTGTTACAAAATGCAATTTTCTTGCTGAAAAATCGTATCTTTTATTCAAAAATTAAACTATTGGGTCGAAAATGAACTTTTTGGGTTGAAAATTAATATTTTCTTGTTGAAAGTTTATATTTTCGGGTTGAAATTCGACTGTTTCGTAATAATTTTGTTTTTTTCCTTATAAATTCTACAATTTAGATGAAAGTTAAGATAATTTGTTGAAAATTGCATTGTCTTGTAAAAAAATTCGCTTTTTTTTGGCTTTTTTTTATAGAAAATTCAACTATTGGGACTGAAAATAAAACTATTTTGTTAAAAATTCGTTTTTTGTTTTAAAAATCAAAAAGCCTTGGTTCGATATTCAGCAGTTTGGTATGAAAATTTATTTTTTGGATGAAAAATAATATTTTCGGTTTCAAAATTTACTTGTTTTGTAAAAAATTCATTTTTTCGGTATAAAATTAAAATATTTTGTTGAAAATTCGTCTTTTTGTCTGAAGAATTCAATAGTTTGTTTAAAAAAATATATCTGGTTGAAAATGCATATTTTCGGTTTCAAAATTTAACTGTATTGTAGAAAATTGGTCTTTTTGGCAATAAATTCAACATTTCTGTTAAGAATTCAAATAATTTATTGAAAACGTAGTCCCTTGTTTAAAATTCAATTATTGCAAACTCGCTTTTTTCTGTTTTGTTAAAAATTCTTTTTTTGTTTTAAAAATTTAAGAACTTTGGTTAAAAATTCAACAATTTGGTTGAAAATGAAATTTTTTAGTTAGAGAACCAACTCTTTCGTTGAAAATTAATATTTTTTTTATTAAATTCGATTGTTTTTTAAAATAAAATAATTTTTTTTGGAAACATCAACAATTTTCGTTTGAAATTCGTTTATTTCTTGCGAGTAATATTTTTTCTTTACTGAAAGTTTGACTGTTCTATTTTTTGTTGAAACTTGATATTTTTTGTTGAAGATTCTACTATTTTGTTTGAAATTTCTGTACTTTTTTTATAGAATATAAATCTTTTTGTTTGAAACTTTATCTGTTTGGTTAAAAATTCATCTATTTTTTTGAAAATGGCGTATATCTCGACTCGAATTCTTATGAATATCAAGTGTTTGAAATTGAATTCAATATGTTACCTAAATTCATTTAATTTAAACAAATTTTGTGGCCCAATTTTCGTGAAAAATTACCTTATTTCCCCTGTTTTGACAGAATTTTAGACTTTGAAGTCGGAATTTTGAAACCGGACTTCTGTAGCAATCATGATTAATTATTAAACTTACCCGAATATTTAACTTAATTTTTTAACAGGCATAGAACATTTGTACAAATCGAAAAGAGTGATTCACGATCAAGAGGAAATCTACGTTCCCATGTCAATTGATGAAGATAAATACAAGTATTGCATTCCACTGAAGATCGTCTGTACGAATGAAAGTTGCAAAGCAGAAATCGAGATAAATGATGTGGCTGTCAAGAATGTGAGTTATTTTTTCCCCAAAGATCTACAAAATTTATTTATCTTATTTACAGTGTTTCTACTCACTTGGAAAATCTAAATAAAACTGGAATTTTGTTTAAAGTTTGGGAATTTTTTCGAGAAAAATAATAATGAAAAATAAATATTATATTTTTGGTTGAAAATTAATCTTTTTATTTGAAAATTCAAGTTTTTCACTTGCGAAATTAATGTATTTTGTTTAAAAGTCGTCCTTTCTACTAAAAAATTAATCTTCTGGGTTGATAATTCATCGTTTTACTTAAAATTTCAACAGATTGGTTCCATTGAAACTAAATATTTTGTTGAAAATGTTTTTTTTTTTTTAATTGATTTTTAACTAATTTTTTACTGAAAATTGAACTATTGCATTTTTGGTTATTTAATGTATACTTTTTAGTTGAAAATTCATCTTTGTGGTTAAAAATTCAACTTTTCCGGTTAAAAATGCACACGTTTAGTTAAAATTTCATTACTTTGGTTGAACTTGAATTTTTTTAACTAAAAAATTAAACCATTCAAGTTTTGGTTGAAAAATGATCCTGTTTAGTTCAAAATTCAAAATATTTGGTTGTAAATTGACCTTTTTATTAAAAAAATTACCCTTTAAATTTAAAATTCACATTTCTTATTGAAAATTCATCGCTTTGGTTGACTCTCAATATTTGGTTGAAAATTCTTTTCTTGATCTTATTGTTAACTAATTTTTTTAGCTGAAAATGGAACTATTCAATTTTTGTCTGAAAATGTATGCTTTTTAGTTGAAAATTAATCTTTGCGGTTGAAAATCCAACTGTTCCCGTTAAAAATTCACCCTTTTTGTTGAAAATTGATGATTTTAGTTAACTTTTTCGCTAAAAATCCAACTTTTTGGTTGAAAAATTAACTATTTCAGTTAAAGATTCATCATTTTAGTTGAAAATTCACCTTTCTGGTTGAAAATTCAATTATTTCAGTCAAAAATTCATCATTTTAAACTGTACTTGACTGAAAGTTGAACTATTTTGTTAAAAATTTATCTTTTTGATAGAAAATTAAACTATTCCAGTCAAAGATTCATCCTTTTAGTTAAAAATTCATCAATTCCATTTGAATCTAAATATTTTGTTGAAAATTCTTATCTTTATTTTATTTATAACTGATTTTTTAACTAGAAATTAAATTATTCTATCGTTTGTTAAAAATGTATCTTTTTTAATTGAAAATTTACCCTGTCGGTTGAAAATTCATATATTCCAGTTAAAAATTTACCGCTTTAGTTAAAAATTCAAACTTTTAGTTCAAATTTATACTACTTTGTTGAAATTTAATCTCTTTTTGTTATAAATTCACCTTTTGGGTTTAAAATTTAACTGTTTCAGTTGAAGATTTATCATTTTAAACTATAATTGGTTGAAAGTTGAACTATTTTGTTAAAAATTAATCTTTTTGGTTGTGAATTTAACTTTTCGAGTTGAAGACTCATCATATTTTTGCAAAATTTATCACTTCGGTTGAAACTTCGACTATTTTTTGTTAAATTATTTTTTTATTGATAACTGATGTATTTAACTGGAAATTGAACTGATTTATTTTTTGTTAAAAATTCACCTTTTTAGTTGAAAATGTACCTAATTGGTTAAAAATTCAACTATTCCATTTAAAAATGGACTATTTTAGTTGAAAAATCCTAATTTTATTTAAAATTTATACTACTTGGTTAAAATTTGAACTCTTTTTGTCATAAATTAATCTTTTTGGTTGAAAGTTCAATTATTCTTGCTAAATATTCATCATTTTAGTTTAAAATTCAACTATTTGGCTGAAAATTGACTTGTTTTAGTTGGAAATTTATTTGTTCCAGGTGAAAATTAAAAATTTTATTTAAATAGTTATGATTTTAGTTAAAATTTAAACTACTTGGCTGAAATTTGAACTCTTTTCGTTAAAAGTTCATCTGTTTTATTGAAAATTCATTTATTTTCTTGACAATCCTTCTTTTTTCTTGAATAATAACTGATTTTTTTAAACTGTAAATTTAACTGTTCTATAAGTTTTTGAAGATTTTCCTTTTTACTTAAAATTTAAACTACTTGATTAAAATTCGAACTCTTTTTGTTAAAAATTCATATTTTTGGTTAAAAATTCAACTATTCCTATTAAAGATTCACCTTATTAGTTTAAAATTCACAATTATCTTTGAAAATTCAACTGTTCCAATTAAAGATTAAGAATTTCAATTGAAAATTCATCTTTTTGGTTTAAAATTAAAGTATTTTGTTGACAATTCTTTTTTTTCGGGATTGATAACTGATTTTTTAACTGAAAATTAAACTATTCCATTTTTGGTTGAAAATTGATCTTTTTTAGTTGAAAATTCAACTATTCCAGTTTCAAATTTTATAATTTAGGTGAACATGCATGATTTTATTAAAAAATTAAACTACTTGTTTGAAAGTTGAACTCTTTTGTTGAAAACTAATTTTTTCGGTTGAAAATTCAACTGTTCGAGTTAGAAATTCACACGCTTAGTTGAAATTTCATCACTTTGGTTGAACCTAATTTTTTTAACTAAAAAATTGAACCATTCAAGTTTTGGTTTAAAAATGATCCTGTTTAGTTCAAAATTCCAAATATTTGGTTGTAAATTGGTCTTTTTAGTTGAAAAATGACCCTTTAAGTTTAAAATTCACCTTTTTTGTTGAAAATTAAACTATTTTAGTTAATAATCTATCTTTTTAAACTGTACTTGACTAAAATTTGAACTATTTTGTTAAAAATGTATCTTCTGGATTGAAAATTCAACTATTCCAGTCGAAGATTCATCATTTTCGTTGAAAATTCATCGCTTTGGTCGAAACTTAATATTTTGTTGAAAATTCTTTTCTTTATTTTTTGTTAACTAATTTTGTTTTAACTGAAAATTGAACTATTCTATTTTTCAATGGAAAATTTATCCTTTTTAGTTGAAAATTCATCTTTGCGGTTGAAATCCAACTGTTGCTGTTAAAAATTCACCCTATTTGTTGAAAAATCTTTATTTCATTGATAACTGATTTTTTATCTGGAAATTTAATTATTCTATAACTTTTGTTAAAAATTTATCTTTTTTAGTTTAAAATTTACGTTGTTGGTTGAAAATTCAACTATTTTAGATAAAAATTCACCATTTTATTTTTAAATTCATAGTTTTAGTTCAAATTTATACTATTGGTTTGAAATTTGAACTCTTTTTGTTATAAATTGATCTTTTTGGTTGAAAATTCAATTATTCTTGTTAAAGATTCATCATTTTCGAAGAAAATTCATCGTTTTGGGTTGAAATTCAACAATTCCAATTAAGGATTAATCATTTTAGTAAAAAATTCATCTTTTTAGGTAACAATACAACTATTCTAGGTGGGGATTCATCATGTTAGTTCAAAATTCATCACTGGTAGAATAATGAACACGAATCTTTTCAACTAAAAAATGTACCTATTTAATTTTAGGTTCAAATTTTTTTTTTCACTTTTAAATTTTTAATATTTGGTTGAAAACTGACTTATTTTAGTTGAAAATGCAACTATTCCAGTTGAAAATTAAAACTTGTATTTAAATGGTTATGCTTTTCGTTCAAATTTAAACTACTTGGTTGAAATTTGAACTCTTTTTGCTAAAAGTTCATCTTTTTGGTTAAAAATTCATCTATGTTGTTGACAATTCTTTTTTTTTCTTGATTAATAACAGATTTTTAAAACTGAAAATTGAATTATTCTCTAAGTTGTTGAAAATTTTCCTTTTTAGTTAAAAATTCAACAATTCCAGATTAAAAAATGAACATTTTAGTTTAAAATTCATGATTTTAGTTCAAATTTAAACTACTTGATTTCAATTTCAATTCTTTTTATAAAAAATTACCATTTTATTTTAAAATATAACTATTCCAGTTAAATATCCATCATTTTCTATGAAAATTCATTGCTAATTTAACAATTTTAGTTGAAAATTCAAATATTCCAATTAAAGATAAATCATTTTAGTTAAAAATTCATCACTGTGGTTGAAAATTTAATTATTTTGTTGATAATTCTTTTTATTGAAAAAATATATATAACTGATTTTTTAAATTAAAAATGGAGCTATTCCATTTTTGGTTGAAAATTCTCCTTTTTTTTGTGAAAATTCACCTTCTTGGTTTAAATTCACTTTTTTGGTTAAAATAATTTTGTTTGAAAATTCATCTTTTTATTAAAAATTACCATTTTATTTAAAAATATAACTATTCCAGTTAAATATCCATCATTTTCTATGAAAATTCATTTGCTGTTTTAGCAATTTTAGTTCAAAATTCAAATATTCCAGTTAAATATAAATCATTTTAGATAAAAATTCATCTCATCTTTTTGGTTCAAAATTCTCCTTTTTTCTTGTTGAAAATTCATCTTTTTGGCTGAAATTCACATTTTTGGTTAAAATAATTTTGTTTGAAAATTCATCTTTTTGGTTGAAAATTTATGTGTTTTATTAAAAGACGTATTTTTTGTCGAGAAATTTACTTACATAGGCACTGAATTTTGAAGCATAGAAAAATAAAATAAAAATTTGTTTAAATAATTATTCCAATTCATGGAGTTTAGGAAGAAAGTCAAGAAATGATTATTTATTTATGTAGCATTATTCATTTCTCCAAATAAAAAAAAGTAAAAAACAGTTATTTAATTTTACATGTTAAAAGTACTATTTTTACACATTAAGGTATTTACAAAGACTGAAAAAAAACATTGTTTATAATAAAGTCGCGAAATTGGCTCCGTAAAATCGAAAAATATACCAGGAAAAATCTTGGGAAATCTGGAATTGTCAGTGGATTTTTTGTTTTCACAATTTGTGAGCAGCCATCCGGGTTTGGGAAACTGATAAAGAAATTATTTTGCAAACTTTTCCAGGAGTTTGGTATTGAGCCATCTTTAGCGAGATGTACAAACCCAGATTGCCGAGTCGCTCCTTGGTTGAATTATAATTCGATCATCAATTGTTTGCAATTGGCAATTAGAAAGATGATTAACGAATATTATGCCGGCTGGATGGAATGCGAAAATCCTGCCTGCTCTCACAGAACTAGATACATTCCTTTGTGTCCCTCTGGAAATTATATAAAATGCAGTCAGTGTAAAAGTTCCAATGTACACCGAGTCGTAAGTTAAAAAAAAATCTAGAATTGGAATTATTATTAATTTTATAGAAGATTTTTCCTAAAATTCGATATTTTTTTTTATTTTTTTCCAGTACTCGGAAACGCAGTTATACAAACAGCTCTCCTTTTACCGCCACATCTTCAGTTTGGACCAACCAAATTTGAAAAGTAAGTAAAGAGTTGTTTTAATAATTTTTATATTTTAAATTGTAAGATCCGCTGCGAAGATTATTATTAACTTATTTCTCTTTTTGATTGCCAAATCAATAACTTAAAAATATGCTTTAAATTGATTTAATCTATTTTTTAAATAGTTAAATTTTTAAGAGTTACAATTGAAAACTCTGCAATTTAAAAAATGTGTAAATAAATTCTCTTAAATTAGGGTGATTTTCGAAATTCAAATTCATACTTTTAATTCCAGATTGATGAAATTTCGAATGTAAAGCATCATATTTACAGATTTTTCACTTTAAAACACAAAATTTGCATAATTTTCAATCGTAAGTTTAAAAAATTTCAATTCTAAGGATTTACAATTCAAAGACTTTGAATTGTAAATTCTTAGAATTGAAATTTTTAAACTTACGATTGAAAATTAGGAAATTAGGAAATTTACTTTTGACCACAGAAAAATTTAAGTTTTTGTTATTTTAATAATTTTTATCAATTTATGAAAGTGATTTCTACTTTATTAGGTTGCGGTTTTTAAATTTTATTTATGGTTTATGGATCTTATATTTTTAAGAATATCTCAGTTTATTCTAATTAAATCATAATTTATTATTAAATTTTTATTATTTTCTATTAAAGAAAAACTTTTGTTACATTATTTCGTGCAAATTCATATTGCTTTAGTTAAGAATTTAACTAATTGATTCAAAGTTAAACTCTTGATGAAATTTCAAATATTTGTTTGGAAGTTTCTATTTTTCATTTAAAAATTAAACTAGTTGCTTGAAAATCCATCAGTTTAGTTGAAAATTAATTTCTTCAAATGAAAATTTGACTATCCATTTGTGGTTGAAAATTGATCTTTTCTAGTTTAAAATTCAACAATTTGGATGAAAATTTATATTTTTTAATTGAAAATTCAACTACTTCGTTGAAAATCTACGTATTTTGTTAAAAAATAAATTTTGTTGGTAGAAAATTATCTTTCTCTTTGCAATTGAAAAATCTTCTTTTTTAAATGAAACTGTTTTGTTAAACATTAATTTGTTGGTTCAAGATTCAACGTTTTAAGTGAACATTCATTTCTTTGGTTCAGATATTAGATATTTGATTAAAAACTTTTTTCTTTACTCTGTATGAAAAAGATTTTTTTTTTACCGACAATTTAATTTGTTTTAATTTTTGTCGTTCTTGGTTGAAAATTATTTTGTTTTTTAAACAGAAAATGTAACTATTATTCCAGTTGAATATTTCATCATTTTAGTTAAGAATTCATCTCTTTTGTGGAACATTTATTTTTTTAATCAAAGTTTTAATACTTAGTTTTTGGTTGAAAAATTCTATTTTTTACTTGAAAATTCATCTTTTTTGTTAAAAAATTCAACTAGTCCAGTTCAAGATTTACAATTTTAGTTGAATATTCATCACTTTGTTTAAAAATGTAACTATTTTTTTTTAATGTTAGTTTTTTTGTGAAAAGTAATTTTTTGAACTAAAAATTTAGCTTATTTCAATTGAATATTCCATAGTTTTTAGTTGAAAAGTCATCTGTTTGGTTGAACTTTTTTTTTGAGTTAAAATAAAAATTTTTTAATTTAAAATTTCTCATTTTTAATTTTTAATCTTCAAAATTGAAGAAATTTTCATTGTAAAACTTAAATTTTGCAAAAAATGTATGGTTAATTATTAAAATTGATAACTCTTGAGCTTCAGAGATTTATAAATACGAATTCTTGAATTTGGATGGTTTTGAAAATCAAGAGTCATGTTTTAAATTTTCAATTTTCCAAATTGATCAAATTTCCAAGATGAATCATCAAAATTGCGGAATTTTTTTTTAAACTTAAAACTTGCATAATTTTAAATAAATTTTCCCAATTAAAAAATCTTTAATTTTAAAGATTTACAAGTCAAAGTTCGACAACTTTGAAGAGTTACTATTGAAAATTATTCAATTTTCAAGTTTTATATTTTGATGTATGTAATTTTTAAAACTTTTTTGTAATAGTTCAATCTTTAAGATTTACAGTTAAAAATTCATCCATTTTTATGATTGACTCTGCCATCTTAAAGATGTATAATTAAAAATTCTTAATTTTCGATGATTTTTGAAATCAAAAATCAAGTTTTCAGTTGTAAATCTTTTAAATTAAAGAAATTTTCCGTACAATGCATTAATATGAAAAAATTTTGGATTGTCAAACTTAAAACTGACAAAATTCCTCATTTTAAATTGTAAACATTAAAAACTCTCTGATTTTAAAGATTTACAATTCAAAGTTATACAATTTTGAAGAGTTACAATTGAAACTTCTTGAACTTTAAAGTTGTATAAATACATAATTCTTAAATTTTTATGTTTTTGGAAATCAAAATTCAAGTTTTCAATTCTAAATCTTTTAAATTGAAGAAATTTTCAATCAAAATGTTATAGTTTTAAAATGAAAATTTAAAACTAGCATAATTTTTTATTTTAAGTTGTAAAAATTGAATATTCTTTAATTACTACGATTTTGAAGAGCTATAATTCAAAACTGATAAATTTTAAAGATTTATCAATCAAAATTCTTAAATTTTATGATTTTGAGGATCAAAAGTCAAGTTTTTAATTCTTAATCTTCCAAATTGGATAAATATGGAATATAAATCATAAAAATTGAAGAGTTTTAAATTGTGAAAATTAAAAACTCGTTGATTAAAAACTCTTCAGTTTTAAAGATATTTGCCGTTTAAAATTCGTAAATTTTTAAATTTAACATTTGGAGGTGTGTCATTTTGAACGTTTTTTTTAAATAGTTCGATTTTGAAGATTTACAATTGAAAATTCTTTAATATTAACAATTTGCAATTAAAATTGATTCAATTTTGAAAATTTGCAATTGACCTGAACATACAAGCTTAAATTTGGACGAAGTGAATTAATGAATTTGAAAACTATTATATATAATAATAATAATAATATCAATAATTATTTCAGTGCCTATTATTATTGGAAATTTAATTATTTTATTAATAATAAATAAATAAATAGAATAATTTTTTTAAATCTATTTAAGTTTGTTATTATTTGTTAAATTCTTGTGTATTTTTTAAAAATGTTTTAGAGTACAATGAAACTGTATTAACAAGGGATATGAGAGGAGCTTATGATTCGCTTAAAGAACATGTAGAAAAGCAACTGAGACGCAACAGTTACTCAGTGGTAGATTTGGGAAAAATTTTTACGAAATCGTCTTCAAAAGGGACTTTCCAAGCGCGTCTGGAAGAGGAATGGTCAGATTTTGAAGAGGAGGAAGATTTACCACTCCCTGTACAAAGTCAATCGTCGATCAGTCAGAGTGTAAGTATCTTTTCGAATTATTTATTTATTTTTTTAATTTTATGAGTTTATTTTATTTCAATATTAGGGAATCCAAAAACCAAATTTTTTTTGCTTATTATTTGTAACTTTTTAAATCTGGAACAAGGAACTTCCATAAAGAGTTATAATTTTGACATTAAAACAGAAAATTTCAGTAAATAAATACAATTTTAATAATTAAGACAGCAATTTCCATAAAGATTTCAGGGTGGTCGCTAAACCGGAAAATCGGCAATTTTATGAGGCCGGGAAAAACCAGGAAATGACAGTGAACTTATTTTTTGTCTGGGAATTTGACAAATCTTAAGGGAAAAAAATCTGTTCAGCTTTGATTGCCACCTTTTTTTAAATAATTATTTAAATTGTTCTCTTTTTCAATTATATCATTCAGCTTTGAATGCTTAATTCAAAAAAATTTGACTTTAAAAATGTTCCATTTTATATTTTTAATTGTTTAGCTTACATTTTAATTAAGAATTGAAAATTAGAAGCGTTTAAAATCGAACATTTTGGATAAAAATTATTTTTAGCTAATCAACTACGAATTTCGAGTAATTCATTATTTTAAAAATTGAACTATATATTAAGGATTCTCAGAAAAAATCGAGAAAGTTGACGAGATATCTAGAAGTTTAAAAAAAATCCTAATTTGAAAAATGTCTAGATTTTGGCAGATTGCGAACAAGAAATTTAGAAGCCTTTTAAGAATTTTGAAAAGCTTCAGAAGAATAAAAAACCTTTCCCAGGAAGATTGAAAATGATTTGATATTTTGAAAAATTAATGTTAATAGAATATTTAAAAAATTGACGAAATTATCCCAAATAAATGTGGAATATTTTTAGAAAATTTTTTTAATTTGGCAGAATTTTTTAACAATTTGTAGGCAAAATTTACGCATAAATTTTAATCAATTTCAAAGATGTTTATCAGCTCTGAAAAACTCTTTTAAATAATTTAAAATTTAAACAAATGTAGAATAGCATGTAAATGTTTCAAGATTTTAAAAAAAATTTTGAAGCTTTTTAAAGTTTTTTAGCTTAAAATTGCTTAAAATTATATAATTTTGGGCATTTCTGAATTCATTGGTCAATTCATCAATTTAAAGAATTGAAAATGATAATTTATATTTTTGGAACTGAATCTTTTAACTCTATAATTTGTAAGAGTTTAAAAAGTTTTATTTGGCAGCTTAACTGCATTTAATAAAAAAACATTTAAACTTCAGTTTTAAAAGTTTAAAATTCAAGAGTTCCACCTTGAGTACTTTAATTTGCAGCTCAGTTGTATTACTTTCAGATGGAAATTTTTTTAACTTTAAAGTTCGATTTTTTAATTTCATTGATAGTAAAAATGTTTGCGAACCGGAAAAAAACAATGAATATTTTTCTTCGATTGAAACGACTACCCTGGAATTATAATTCTGATTTTTGAACGAATTTCGTGAAAAATCATAATTTTTTTATTTGAGACAGGGAATTTTAGCAAATAATTATAATTTTGTGTTCGGAACAGGGGATTTTAGACAAAAATTATTGGGCCAAGGAATTCCTGTAAAGAATGATAATTTTGAATTTCTTATACCTTTAGATTATTTAAATCTATTGAAAGTTCCCTAAAATCTTTTAAAATATCCTAAAATTATTCAAATCAATTTTGTTGATGCTTTGGAATTTTTTTAAATACTCTAAAGTATTTAAAATCCTTTAAAATTGTTTGAGTTCCCTTGACATTTTTTAAAATCTTTTTTATTTTTTTAAATGCCCTAAAATATTTAAAATCATTTGGAATACCTTCAAATTATTGAAATCTATTCAAGATTCTTTGGAATTTTGGTAAAGGATTATAATTAAAAATAAGACAATATTTCAGTAAATAAATACAATTTCGACAATTAAGAGAGGAATTCCCATAAAGAATTTAAATTTTAAATTTTGAATACCTTCAAATTATTTAAATCTATTTACAATTCCTTAAAATCTTTAAAAATATCCTAAAATTATTCAAATCCTTTACTAAAATTTGAAATCTTTTAAAATTTTTGTAATGCTTTAGAATTTTCATTTTAATACCCTAACGTATGTAAAATCATTTGAAATCGTTTGAATTTCCCTGAAATTTTTTTAATTCTTTTGAATTTTTTTAAATACCCTAAAATCTTGAAACTCCATTAAAATACTTGAAAATTTTTTAATTTTATGAAAATTCCTTGGAATCTTTTTAAATGCCCTAAAATATTTAAAATCCTTTAAAATCGTTTGGAATATCTGCAGATTATTGAAATCTCTTGAAAATTCTTTGGAACTTTTTTAAATTCCTGTTAAAGAAAATCCATAATTATCATGCAGATTTTGAAAAATATTCTAGATTATTTTTTTATAATTATGTATTTCTTTTAAAACGTTTTTAAATATTCTCTTAAAATATTTTTTTGTAATGAAAAATAATAATCAAACGTAATATAATAAATGTGCAATTGTTATTTATACATCAAATTTTAAAGGAAATTTTTTAAAATTTGCAGGATTTCCTAAAAATTGTAGGAAAATTCAATTAATTAAAAAAAATTTTTTAGAAATTCTGAAAAAAATTTCAAAACTAATTTCTAATTTGAGCAAATTCAAAAGAACTTCTATATTTTTCAAGATATTGAAATAAAATTTTAGAGCTTTCCAAGGATACTTAAACTATTTAAAATAAAAATAATTAAACTTCTAATTTAAAAAGTTTTTAGTTAACAAAATTTCACTTTTTCCATTTTTAATGTTTCTAGCTAAAAATTCCTTAAAATAATATAATTTTGAAAATTTTAAAGTTCATTGGTTAATTTTTTATTTAATTTAGAGCATTGAAATTGTAATGTGGCTTTATAAATTTTTCTATATTGAAAAATGTTGGTAAATTCCATTTTACACGGAAAAATTATTGAGCATTTAAATACAAATTTTTTAAATTAAAAAACTTTTAAACTTTAATTTTAAAATTTCAAAATTCAACAATTCCACTTTTTTTTCTTTGGCTGAAAATTAATTTCTTTATTGATAATTAAACTATTTCAGTTAAAATTTTAAGTATTTCGTGGAAAGTTTCTTTTATTTTTGTTAAAAATTAATTTTTTAAACTGAAAATGTAATTTTTTTAGTTGAACATTCTCTTATTTTGGTTAGAGATTCATTTTCTTAACTAAAAATTTATTTATTCAATTTTGGGTGAAAAAAATATTATTTTTTATTTGAAAATTTGCATTGTTTAGTATAAATTAATCTGTTTAATTTAAAATTCAATTATTTCAATTGAAAATTCAGATTATTAGTTAAAAATGTAGCATTTTGGTTAAAATTTTTTTAGCTGAAATTCAACTATAGTTAAAAAATTGATTTTTGGTACTTGAGAATTCATGTATGTTCTTAAAACTCAAATTTATTTTTTTAGGAAAAATAGTCTTTTGTTAAAAAGTTATCTTTATAATTTAAAATTCACCCCTTTAGCAGAAAATGTACTTCTTTGTGGAAAATTAATTTTTTTAACAGAATATGAACTTCCACTTTTTGCTGAAAATTGATTTTTTGTTTCTAAATTCAAGCGTAGAGTTGAAAAATTGTTGTTCATTTTATATCAAATTTATGTATTTAGTTGAAAAATTGTCTTTTTTTTGCAAAGAATAAAATCTTTTCGTATAAAAACTAATCATTTTGTTTGAAAATTAATCTTTTTGGTTGAAAATTCAAGTATTCTAGTTAAAGATTCATTATTTTAGTTGAAAATTTATGCATTTTATTAAAAATTCGACGTTTTTGGTAAAAAAAACTCTTTGTTTGAAAATAAATCTTTTTGGTTTAAAGTTCATCTGTTCCAGTTATTTGAAAATTCAAGTATTTCTGTTAAATATTAATTATTTTAGTTAACAATTCTACTTTTTGGTTGAAAGTGAAACTTTTTTGTTAAAAATTCATTTTTTGAAATAAAATTCATCATTCTGGTTGAAAATTTTCTCTTTTTTTTGGTAGAAAACAAAGCTTTGTATCGTTAAAATTTCAAAGAGCTTTTAAACTTTTAACGTTACAATTTGTATTGTTCTATTTAAAAAATGTTTTATTTGCAAGAAAAATTGTTGAATTTTCATGTATAAATAATAATTGAACACTTATTATTTGTAGAAAAAATTTGAGTAATAATAAGAGATATTTAGAAGTTTTGAAAAGATTCAAAATTAATTTAAAACTTAATAAAGTCATTTAAACGAAGTGTGTTAACATTTTTTTTCAGAACTTGAAAATATATTTTTTAATTAATCGAATTTTTCCTATAATTTTTGGAAAATCCTGCAAATTAAAAAAAAATGTTTATAATCTTCCAGGTTCTTTTTTGACAATTCTAAAAATGTCTTAAAATCTTTTTGAATATTCTGTTGAAATAATTTTTGAAAATGAAATTTTGATTTTTTTTTAAAGAATTTTAATTCTGATTTGGGAATTAAAGAAAAATCCTTATTCCAATTAAGAATTTGACGCAATTTGAAACTTTCCAAATTTTGGAAAAAGGGATTAGTGTAATTTTAAATTATAATAGAAAAGGTTGTAAATAAATATATTTCTGACTTGGAAATTAAAATTTTGTTAATCCCTCAAAGAATTATAATTTAGGTTATTTATTTATTTATTTTTTTTTTTTTGACATGGAACAAAAAATTTTAATTCCAAATCAGATTTAATTTAAATTTGAAAATGGTTTCCTTTTTCCACAAATAAAAATTCGCCAAAATTTGAAACTACCTTCTTCCAATTTTTCAGGAAGGGAGTTATTAAATATTCTGAATTATAATAAACAAATAAATATAATTCTAACATGGACCCGTGAATAGCCGCAAAAAATTGTAATTTAAATTTCTGAATAGAGAATTTGTTACATGGAACGATATTTCGGAAAATAATTTTTTTTTTCTGACTTAGAAGAAGGTAATTAAAAAAATCGCTTTGTAAATTTAGAATTAGAATCTTTAAAAATCGTTTCAAATAATTTAAATCGTTTAAAATGTGTTCGAGTAATAATTATTTTTTAATTGGAATCGACCAAATCTGAACAATTCCAAATGGATTGATTAAAATAAAAGAATTTCAAAATTTAATTCCTAAAAAAAAGTTAAATTTGAAATTTCTGGATATTTCTATTTTACCATTTTTTTTACAGCAACCTAACAAATCTTCGCAACCGACGCCAGAAATTAAACAGCAGCCACGAGAAGAACCAGAAGACCCCGGCGTGCCCTCCGAGTTTCTCGAAGAATTTTTTTAAATTATTGATCAAAAGGTGTAAATAATTGGCAAATCTTCAATCATATTGAAAATATGCATAATATCATTTTCAACGATTGACGCTACTCATGCTGTATAAAATCATTTTCGCTTGATATTTACTACTTAAGATTAGAAAATAAAATCTTTTTTTATAATTAATTTTACAAGCGGATTTTTTTGCTTGAAATTTTGGACAGCCATTATTTAAAATAAGCTGTTTTTATATTTTTCAATCTATAGATAATTACCCAATTTTATTTCTCGTTCTTTTTCCCAAAAAAATAATTTTTCCGAACAAATTCTAGTTTTTAAGCACAAAAAAATCCGTAAAAATAACACCAGTTGGCGGAAGAAACCTGAGAAAGAAAAAAGTTTTCGGGCCAATGGAAGAAGTGTTTTTAAAACGTCTACAAACCGTAAGTACAAACTGAAATACTTTTCTCTGATTTTTAGCCTACCAATTTTTTATTTTCGCTGACCATTATTATTTGAACCCATTCGATTTGAAATTATTAATTTAAAAAAGATTTATTATTAAATATTTAGCAATATTTGAATTTTTATTTGAATTACAATTTTAATTGTTGTATTTGAAAAATGCTTACTTTGTGAGTGAAATTTTTTAATTTTGATGTATAATTTACAAATGAATATTTATAGAAAAAACGTGAGTAATTTTAAGAGATATTTAGGAGTTTTAAAAAGATAAAAAATTATCATGCAAATTTTAGAAAGTTTTATTAAAATCTTCTAGAATCTTTTTTGAAAATTTTGTTTAAATCTTTGAAAAACTTTTTTAATATTCTCTTAAGATAATTTTTCAAAATTCTTTTGAAGCCTTTCATAATTCTTGAAAGGAATCTAATTTTTTTTAATTTAAAATCTGCGGAAATCTACATTTTGTTTTATATTAGGCTATCATTTCAAATTTTACATTAAGCTTGAATATTTTCAAAACTTCCACATATCTATTAAAATTACTCAAATTTCGCCTCCAAATAATAAATGTTCAATTGTTATTTATACATCCAAATTGTAAAGGAATGTTCTAAAATTTGCAGGATTTTCTGAAAAGTGTAAAAAAAGTCAATTAATTTTGACAAATATTTATAAGTTCTGAATAAATTTCCAAAATAATTTTTAATTTAAAACAACTTCTAGATTTCTCAAGATTTTGAAGCTTTCCAAGGATGTTTAAACTATTTAAAAAGAAAATAATTGAATTTCGAATTTAAGAAGTGTTCAGGTAAATTTTTTTCAATTTTTCAATATTTAATGTTTCTAGCTTAAAATTTTTTAAAATTATATAATTTTGAAAATTTTAAAGTTCATTCATTGATTTTTTAATTTAAAGCATTAAAAATGATATCGTGGATTTATATCTTTTTATAGTGAAAAATGTTAGTACCTTCAATTTTATACGCGTAAATTATTGGATATTTTAATACAAAATTTTTTAATTACAAACTTTTAGATTTCAATTTTAAAAGTTCAAAATTTAACAGTTCCACTTTGAGTGCTTTCATTTGCAGGCCAGTTTTTATTCCCTCAAATGGAAATTTTTTTGGCTTTAGTGTTCCATTTTTTTTAATTTCATTGACCGTGAGAAATGTTTTCGAATTGGGAAAAAACCGGGAATTAATTTCGTCGATTAAAACGGCCACCCTGTCTAGAATATTTAAATTCCTTTGAAATCCCTTAACAAATTTTCAAGATCGCCAAAATTCCTTGGAATTTTTTTAAATATCACGAAACCTTAAAAGTCCTTAGAATCCCTTCAAATTATTCAAATAAAAAGTCCTTGAAATCTTTTAAATCCTTTTAAATTCTTTGGAACTTTAAAAATATTTCCAATTATTGAAATCGTTAAAAATTCCTTGGAATATTGTAAAATTCCTTCAAAGATTTCATATCCTTTGAAATCCCTTGTCACTTTTCAAATTTCTCTAAAATTCCTGAGAAATTTTAAAATATTTCCAATTATTGAAATCGTTTAAAATTCCTTGGAATCTTGTAAAATTTCTTAAAATATTTCATATCCTTTGAAATCCCTTGCCACTTTTTAAAAATCGTAAAAATTCCTTTAAAGATTTAAAAATACGGTAAAATTTTTGAAATCATTATATAAATCTATTAAAAATTCTTTAAAATATTTTAAAATATCTTTAAATATTTAAATATTTCATTACTGAAATCAATAAAAAAATTTATTGGAATCTTCGAATTTACCAAAAAATATAGCAAATCATCTAAAATCTCTTGCTGTTTTTAAAGATCGTGAAAATTCCCTGGAATTTAAAAAAAAATACCCTAAAATATTTAAAATCCTTGGAAATTCCTTGAAACTTGATAAGGATTTTTAAAAAACCTTGGGATCTTGGAAAATACCATGAAATATTTCAAATCCTTTGAAATTCATTCAAATTACTGAAATAATTTTTTTTTAACTTGGAATCTTTGGAAATGCCCATAAATATTTCAAATACTTAGAATCCCTTCAAATTATTCAAAACTATTTAAAATTTCCTTGGAATCCTTTAAATCCTTTGAAATCTTTAAACATTTCTTAAAATCTTTTTAAAGATCTTAGAAATTCTTTGGAACTTTAAAAATATTTCCAATGATTGAAATCGTTTTAAATTCCTTGGAATCTTGTAACATTTCTTAAAATATTTCATATCCTTTGAAATCCCTTGCCACTTTTTAAATATCGTAAAAATTCCTTTAAAGATTTAAAAATACGGTAAAATCTTTGAAATCATTTGGAATCACTTCAAATTATTTAAATCTATTAAAAATTCCTTAAAATATTTAAAAATACCTTTACATATTTCAATATTTCATTACTGAAATCAATTTAAAATTTATTATTATCTTCGAATTTGCCATAAAATATACCAAATCATCTAAAATCTGCTGCTTTTAAAGATCGTGAAAATTCCTTGGAATTTTTAAAAATATACCCTAAAATATTTAAAATCCTTGGAAATTCCTTGAAACTTGATAAAGATTTTTACAAAAGCCTTGGGATCTTGGAAAATACCATGAAATATTTTTAATCGTTTGAAATTCATACAAATTACTGAAGAATCCCTCCAAGTTATTCAAATCTATTAAAAATTCCTTGGAATCTTTAAAATTCCTTGAAATCTTTTGATATCGCTTGAAACTTTTCTCAAACTCTTAGAAATTCTTTGGAACTCTAAAAATATTTACTCTAAAATATTTAAAATCTTTTTAAATCTATTAGAATCCCATTAAATAGCTGAAAATGAATTGAAGATATCGTCGAATCTTTTAATATACCCTAAGATATTTTTAATTCCTTGAAATAAATTAAAATGATTGAAATCGTAAAAAATTTATTGGAATCTTGTAAAATTCCTTAAAATATTACAAATCCTTTGAAATTCCTTGCTACATTTTAAATCTCGGAAAAATTCTTCTGAAGTTTTAAAAATACCGTAAAATCTTTGAAAGCCTTTGGAATCACTTCAAGTTACTGAAATCTATTTAAAAATCCTTAAGATCTTTTGAAATCCCTTGCAGTTTTTTAAAGTTCGTGAAAATTCCTTGGAATTTTTAAAAATACCCTAAAATATTTAAAATCCTTGGAAATTCTTTGAAACTTTATAAAGTTTGAAAAAAAAGTCTTGGAGTCTTTGAAAATACCCTGAAATATTTAAAATCCTTTGAAATTCATTCAAATTACTGAAATAATTAAAAACCCCTTGGAATCTTTGGAAATACCCATAAATGTTTCAAATCCTTAGAAATACCAATCTATTATTCAGAAATCAATGAAAACCCCCTTAAAATATTTTTAAATAACCCTAAAATATTTCAAATCTTTTGGAATACCTTCAAATTACTTAAATCTATAAAAAAAATCCTTAGAATCTTTAAAAAGAAAACCTCAAATCTTTTAAAATCCTTTGAAACTTTGTAAAACTTTTGAAAATGCCCAAAAATATTTGAAATCCACATAAATTACTGAAAATTACTGAAATCATGTAAAAATTCAATAACATTTTTTAAAATACTCTAAAATACTTCAAATTTTTTGAAATCCTTGGAAATCTATTGGAAGTTTCTCAGAATCTTTTAATCTGCTTTTAACATACACTAAAATATTTCAACTTTTAAAATATTTTAAAATTCCTAGAGATATTTTTTTATTCTTTGGACAATTCTTCGGAATTTATAAAATACCCCAAAATCTTTAAAGTCCTTTGGAATCCCTTTCAATTATTGAAATATATTTAAAATTCGTTACAATTTTTTAAAATACCTTTAAACATTTCAAACTCATTTGAAATTTCTTCAAATTGCTGAAATGAATTAAAAATTCCTTTTAATCTTTGAAACATCCCAAAAAAATTTAATCTTTAGAAATACCATTAAATTATACAAAAGTAATTTTAAAATACATTTAAATATAATAAGAATAGAAATAAATAAGCATAGAAATAAATTGTAATCCCTTCAAATTACTCAAAGCTATTAAAAATTCCTTTGGGATCTTTTTAAATACCCTGAAGTATTTTAAATCTTTCAAAAATTTTGGAATTCCCTTGTAATTTTTTAAATACCTCTAAACTTTTAAAAAATTCTTTGCAATTCGTTCAAATTATTGAAATCTATTAAAAATTCCTTGAAATCTATTAAAATGCCTCAAAATATTTAAAATCTTTGAAATTGCGTGAAACTTTATAAACATTTTGAAAATGCTTTGGAATATTTGAAAATATATTATATATATTTTAACTAATTTAAAATATTTCGAAATCCCTAGAAATAATTTTAGTTCATTGGATTTTTGAAAATACCTTAAAATATTCAAAATAATGTGAAATTTTTTCGAATTATTGAATACAATTAAAAATTCCTTGGAATCTGAAAATTCCCCAACAAAATTTCAAATCCTTAGAACTCCCATCAAATTATACAGAAATCAATAATTATATTATATATTTAAAAATATCCTAAAATATTTCAAATCTTTTGAAATTCTTTAAAAATTGTTAAAGGTTTTGAAATTTTTTTAAATATCATACAAAATTTAAAATCCTTTGAAACTTTAGAAAACTTTTGAAAATACCTTGGAATCTTTGAAACTATCCCAAACTATTTAAAATCCACTGAAATTCCTGCAAATTACTAAATCCAGTACAAATTCACTGTAATTTTTGAAAATACTCTAAAATATTCCAAATTTTCGGAAATGCCTTGAAATCTCGATTAAAATCTATTAAAAATTTCATAGAACCTTTGAACATGCCCTAAAATATTTCAACTAACTTAAAATATTTTTAATTCATTGGAAAGTTTTAAAATACCCTTAAATATTTGAAATCCTTGAAAATTGATAAAGCTTTTGAAAATGCCTTTAAATCTTTGAAAATATCCCAAAATATTTAAATTCGTTTGAAATGCATTCAAATTCCTGAAATAAATTTAAAATTCCTTGGAATCTTTGAAAATTCCCATAAATATTTCAAATCCTTAGAAGTCGCATTAAATTCTATAGAAATCAATTGAAAATTCGTTGAAATCATTTTAAAATTATTGAACTTTATTAAAATTCCTTCGACTGTTTTTGAAATTCTCTCAAATATTTCAGATATTTTGAAATCTTCCGAAATCCCTCGACATTTTTTAAAGCTCTTGAAAATTCACTGAAATTTTTTAAAATACCCTAAAATATTTAAAATCTTTTGAAATTCCTTTAAATCTTTTGAAATCGCTTGAAACTTTTTAAAGTTGCTGAATATCCCTTGGAAATGTTAAAATGCCAGGAAATATTTATAATCCCTTTAAATTATTAAATTATATTGCAAATGTCTTGGAATCTTTTAAATAACCTAAAATTTTTCAATATTTCATTACTAAAATGAATTAAAAATTCATTTTTTGAAGCTCGTGAAAATTCCTTAGAATTTTTTTAAAATACCCTAAAATATTTCAAATCCTTAAAAATGTCAATTAATTATGTAGAAATCAATTAAAGAATTCTTGAAATATTTCAAATCATTTAAATTTTTTGGAAATTCTTTTAAATGTTTTTAACCTATTTAAAATTTATTGCAATTTTTTAAAATATAAAATATTTTTAATCTTCCAAAATTCCTTACAATTTTTTAAAGCTTTTGGAAATTTAAAAAATAACATCAAATATATAAAATCGTTTGAAATACCTTCAAATTATTGATATCAATTAAAAATTTATTAAATATTTTTAAATACCTTAAGTATTTTAAATCCTTTAAGGGCATGCGACACAGTGGGATTCCTACATTACCAACCTCTTTTTTCCATTGAACAAAATTTTTTGTGAACCATAGAACTTTTTTGGTAAATGAAATA
>NC_046662.1:61051603-61056995 GCF_010883055.1 Belonocnema kinseyi | reverse complement strand
ATGCAGTACCTAAACGTACTTTATTGTACTCTAATACATTTCCCAAAGTTTCAGCTCGATATTTTATTTACAAAAAAAGTTCTTAGGTTCAAAAAAACATTCGGTGAACTGAAAAACTGTCGTCGGTAATATAGGTATTTAGCTGTGTCACATACCCTTTATCCTTGTGACACAGCTAAATACCTATATTACCGACCTCACTTTTTCCGTTCACTGAATGTTTTTTTGAACCTAAGAACTTTTTTTGTAAATAAAATATCGAGCTAAAACTTTGGAAGATTTATTAGGGTACAATAAAGTACGTTTAGGTACTGCATTTCGGTAGGAACTTCACTGAAAATTATTTCATCTTTTTTCTGAACCTCAACATTTTGTGAACGTTCGAACTTTTTTTATACTTAAAATATCGGTCTCAAACTTTGAGGAATGCAAGAGCCGAAAGAAAACTACGTTTAAGTACAAAGCTGAATAATAATAGATGTAAAAAAATATATTTCAACAATCAATTCCAACGGTATCAGCCGGTAACGTTGTACACGAAAATACCACACCTGGCGGCCACTAGACAAGGCTCTAGAGAGTAATTCTTCGGAAAATTCTTTTGAATTTTTTTTAAATTCTTTGAAATTCGTTAAACTTACTGAAATCTATTAAAAATTTCTTTGAATCTTTTAAAATACCTTAAAATATTTCAAATCCTTTGAAACTTTTGAAAATGCCTTGGAATCTTTGAAAATATCCCAAAATATTAAAAATCCACTGGAATTCCTTATAATTACTGAAATCCAGCACAAATTCGCTGTAATTTTTAAAAATTCTCTAAAATATTTCAATTTTTTCGAAATTCCTTGAAATCTTTATTAAAATCTATTGCAAATTTCACAGCACCTTTGAACATGCTTAAAATCTTTGAATATGCCCTTAAATATTTGAAATAATGGGAAATTTCTTGAAGGTTTATAAAGATTTGGAAAATTCATTCGAATTTTTAAAAATAAACTAAAATATTTAATGTGCTTTAAAATTCTTTGAAATTCCTTCAAATCATTGAACTTTATTAAAAATTTCTTTTTTTCTTTTTAAATTCTCTAAAAAAAATTTGAGATCCTTTGAAATCTTTCGAAACCCCTCGACATTTTTTAAAGCTCTTGAAAATTCATTGTAATTTTTTAAAATACCCCAAAAATATTAAAAATATTTTGAAATTACTTAAAATATTTTCAAATCGCTTGAAACTTTTTTAAGTTCCTGAAAATCCCTTGAAAATTTTAAAAGATCAGGAAATATTTAGAATTCCTTTATATTATTGAAATACATTACAAATGGCTTGGAATCTTTTTAAATACCCTAACATATGTCAATATTTTATTGCTGAATAAAATTTAAAATTCATTGGAATCTTCGATTTTACTATAAAATATATCAAATCCTTTACAATCTTTTGCAGTTTTTTCAAATTCGTGAAAATTCCTTAGAATTTATAAAAATACCCTAAAATATTACAAATCCTTACAAGTCCCAATTAATTATGTAGAAATCAGTGAAAGATTCCTTGAGATATTTTAAAATGCCATACAATATTTCAAATCATTAAAAATGTGTTGAAATTCATATCAAGTTTTAAAAATACCATACAATATTTTTAATCTTTTGAAATTCCTTATAAATTTGTAAAGTTGTTTTATAATTTTTCTATTAAAAAATTCGTTGAATATTTTTAAATACCTTTGCAATTTTTTCAAATTCTTCGAAGTTCACTCAATTCTACTTAATTCAATGGATTTAAAAAAAGTTTTTCTCTAATTTATCGTGAAATCTGTAAAACTCATTTTAAATTTAGCTTGAATTTCATCGAATTCTTCTCATTATCCTAAAATTCCTCTAAAATCACTTAAATTTTACTGAAATCAGTGGAATTTTTTAGATTCAAAAAATTATTTCCAATTCATTTCAATTCTTTTTTTTTTGTTATAAATTAGTAGGGTTTCGAAGATTTGAAGATATTTTACATTATTTTTTGAAATTCATGAATTGTTATTAATTAATCCTAATGTTTTTTAATTCCTTGGAATTCTCTAAAATTTGTTTGATTATTAAAAAGTTTTTATTTGATTGATCCTGAAGTCTTCACCCCTGACCTTAATTCTAAGGAATTTTTTTATTCGCTAATCTTAAATTCCTCTAAATCCATTCCAATTTTACGGAAGTGAGACCCGTATTTATTTTCCACGTAAAAATTATACTCCTCTATTTAAAAGTAGAAATTTCGTTTATTAAACAGTTGCACAAAATATATTTTATATGTCTCTCATTGCGCCGGATTGCAAGCCCCAAATAAAATCGACAAAAATTGAACAATCTCATTCAAATATTTATTCAAATACTCTTTATCCATATAAGTCGGAAAATTTCTTACAAAAAAAAAAGGATAAAATCCATCGATATGGCGTCACTCTTAAGAAAATATGGCAAAATCAATTACGAAATACAACAATTTACAGTTTTGAGGAATGAAAATACGAGAGTATAAATTTCATACAATAAAATCTTTTCTCACAGACGAGATTGCAATAATTTGAGTGAGTTTTTGAATTAATGGAAACTATGTTTCCTCATATTTTTATGCGTTATCTATTATCAATTGATTTCTTTAATAAACAGTCTCGCTTACATATCTAT
This sequence comes from Belonocnema kinseyi, assembly GCF_010883055.1. Classification (NCBI taxonomy): domain Eukaryota; kingdom Metazoa; phylum Arthropoda; class Insecta; order Hymenoptera; family Cynipidae; genus Belonocnema; species Belonocnema kinseyi. The sequence goes on along the minus strand of NC_046662.1, from coordinate 61,054,316 downwards.
CTGATAAATTTGTTTTCCTTCGCACAATTTTAACAACTTTAAACTCATAACTTAATAATGATAAAAACCATCTCATTTCAAAATTCAATCAAATTTTCGTATTTACAAGTCCTAGAAAATATTTAAATTTCATATAATATTTCAATTTATCGCCATTAAATTATGCGTATAAAACAAACAACATAATACATTTTCTGCCTGCTTTCAAGCCATTGATTAACAACTATAAAAAAAAAGAAAAAAAATTAAGTTTGGAGTAGAGATACTGAATTAAAGTGGCATATATTCATATAATGTTTTAAGCAAGTATTAGCGGATATACGTAGGTATAAATGAGTATACGCTAAGGGACCTTACTTAAATTACGTAACAGCTCAATGGGAGGGGGGGATCCTTCACTCATGTACGTAATTTTCGCAAATTCGCAAAAACTTTATCCTGGAAATTGTCTTTTTAGTTCTAAATTTTTAATTATTTGTTTGGATATTTAACAATTTTCTGCAAAAAAACATCCTTATTGGTTGTAAATTCAACGTTTTTTTTTAATTCGTCTTTTTAAGTTAAAAATTCACCTGTTTTCGTAGAACATTAACCTATTCTTTAAAATTCATATTTTGTTGCTGATAAATAAACGGACTTTTTTTTGGATACAAAATTTTCTGAAAATTTGTCTTTTTTATTTAAAAGTTTATCTTTTTTAGTAGAATTTTTATTTTTCTTGGCCAAAAATGTAACTGTTTGGTTGAAAATTTAAGAATCATTTTAGAAAGTCATACTTTTTGATTATAATTCTTATTTTTGTATCAGAAAGCGAATCGGAATTTTCTTTGCATAAAATTTTAACTATATTTTTAAAGTTTTTTTTTTAATTCATCTGGTTTAGAAGAAGTTTTATATTATTTTAATAAAGGTAGAACGGTTCGGTTGAAAATTCAACTCTTTTTGCAGCTTGTCTTTTGGATGTTTAAATTCACCTGTTTCAGCACGAATTATATATTTATTGGATAAAACTTCAACTGTTTGGGTGAAATTAAACTCTTTTTGTTAAAAATTCATCTTTCTTGGTTGTGAAAATTCGTCTTTTTAAATTAAAAATTCCATTTTTTTCATAGAAACTTATTTTTTGTTTAAAAAATTCACATACTGATCTTGAAAAGTCAAATGGAATCTTTTTTGGATGAAACTTCAAATATTTTTTTGAAAATTTTTTTTTTTTATTAAAAAATTTGTCTGTTTTAGTAGATATTTTTCTCAAATGAAAATGCAACTTTTTGTTTAAGAATTCTTTTTCTTTGCTTAAGTATTCAAATTTTTGTTTGAAATATTTGGTTAAATCACTGTTTTAAATTATTTTTTTGTTGTTCAAGATTTATATATTTATTTGAAAATTCATAACCTTTTTCCAATTAAATTGTCAAAAATCGTTCAATATATATTTTTTATTGCAGACGCTTTCAATTCGAAACATTAACCTACTGTTTAAGATTCCTATTTCGTTGCTGATAAATCAACGGAATTCTTTTTTGGATACAAACTTTTCTGAAAATTTGTCTTTTTTATTTAAAAGTTAATTTTTTTAGTAGAAATCTTGCATCTTTGTTGGGTAAAAACACAATTGTTTTTTTTTTAATTTCACTATTTCTTAGCAAATTTACTTTTTGTACAAAATTTGTATTTTTGTGTTCAAAAATCGTATTTATGTGCTGAAAAGTCAATTGAAATATTTTTAAATGAAAATTGAACTTTTTTTTTTTAATTTTTGTTGAAAATTTAACAATTTTGTTGTAAAGTCATACTTTTTGGTTGAAAATTTAGCTATTTCGCAGAAAATTTAATTTTTATTTAAATTTAATATTTTGGCTTTGAAAAGAGAACTGACATCTTTTCTAGATGAAAATTCCACTTAAAAAAAAAATTTCATTAAAAAATTAATATATTTTAAGAGAATTTTAATCTTTCTTGGATACAAATATAAACGTCTTGTTAAAAATTAAACTATTTTGTAAAAAAAGTTGTACTTTTTAGTTGAAATTTCGGCTGTTTTGTTGACTATTTAACTATTTCGTAGAAAATTTACTTTTTGTTTAAAATTTACAGTTTGGTGTTGAAAGATGAACAAAAATCTTTTTGAATGAAAGTTGAACTTGAAAAAAAATGTGTCGCTTTTTATTAAAAATTTATCGTTTTAGTACAAATTTCATTTTTCTTGGATAAAAATGTAAGTATTTGGTAGAGAATTCGGCTATTTCGTTCAAAATTCATCCTTTTTGGTTGAAAAAATTGCATCTTTTTGGATTGAAAATTCAAGTTTTCTTGTAGAAACTTATATTTTGTTAAAAAATTCAACTATTTTTTCAATTTTTTCTTTGTAATTAAAAATTCTTCAGTTTTTAGAGAAATTTAATTTTTTTTAATAAAAATGCATCTGTTTAGTGGAGAATCCGACAATTTTGTTAAGAAGTCATGCGTTTTAGTTAAAAATTCAATGTTTTTCGTAGCAACAAATTTATTGTTTAAAAATTCATATTTTGATCGTGAAAAGTCAACTAAAATCTTTTTTAAAAGAAAGTTCAACTATTTTTTTGAAAATTTATCTTTTTTATTTAAAAATTTATTTGTTTTAGTAAAAAAAATTTTTTATATGATGATGCAACTTTTTGTTTAAAAATTCTTCTGCTTTGCTTAAGTATTCAATTTTTTTATTTGAAACATT
>NC_046662.1:61043856-61051503 GCF_010883055.1 Belonocnema kinseyi | reverse complement strand
TTTTTTTGTTGTTGTTGAAAATTCAACTTTTTGGTTGAAAGTTTAACTTTACTGTTAAAAATTAACCTTTTTTTAATTGGAAATTCACTACTTAGATATAACTATTTTAGTAAAAAGGCCTTTTTTATATTTAATTTTTTTGCCAAAAAGACATATTTTTTGTTTGACAATCCAATTTTTCTAGAGAAAATTTCGTCTTTTGGTTTAAAGGTTCAACAATTTAGATAAACTTTTATTTCTTTCTTGAGTCAAAACTATTTATTTTCTAAAAATGTGTCTTTTCGGTTTTAAAATCCTTTTTTCTGATATGAATTTCATCTTTTTTAATTGAAATATACTTTTTTGTTGAAAATTTATTTTTTTAGGTTGAAAATTAGACTATTATGTTCAAAATTTAATTATTTTGTTGAAAATCTACTAAAAATATCCAGAAAAAAATCCTGAAAACTAAAAATTACGTCGAGTAAGGGGGGGGGGGCTACAATCCGTCAAATAATTTAGGTATGGCCCCGAAAGTATTCCAGAAAAAAAAACAACAATTTTTCTCGGATTGCAAATGCAGAAATGCTTTTTTTCTGAAACACCCAAGCTTACAGGTAATATTTAATGAATACTGCACAAGTATGAAGAAGTAAATAAACATCAAATCTGCCTTTGTACGAATGATTATTGCGTTGAGAGTATAAAAATATTTTAAACAGGCAGGTTAGATTAATATTCAAATTATCGATACATATCACTTTCACAAAGTTTAAATTACTTACTACAAATAAAATTAATAGCGACTACACTTTCAACGATGTCGCTTTGCTTTTTTTTAACGTATAATACAATGTCTTCTGAAAACTTTTTTTTTTTAAGATTGGCGCAGATCTATATCAACGCTTTTTAAAAGCGCAGCTCTTTTTGGAAAGTATTAGAATGGAAGAACTAGCTAACGATCACTGAAACTTGCGAATTCCGAAAAACTCCATAAACTTGATATGAATTTTATTCTTAGAATCCAAGTTTCGGAAGATTTTTTTTTTTTTTGAAGTCAGTATAAAGCTTGATCAGTTTTGAATGTTGTTTTCGAAAACAACAAATAAATTAATGCAGATGATTCTGTTTGGGTTCGAGTTCTGCGAGAATTTAAATTTAATAAATAAATAATAGTTTTTTTTATACAAATTATTATCAAAAATGTGTAGTTTATTTGTAAAATAAAATAAGAGACTAAATTATTCAGATTAAAGAGATGAAATTTAATATTTTAATTACTGGTTACTTTTTCTTGTTTATTGAAAAAAATTCAAAGTACGTGTCTTCCTAAAATTCTTTTTATTTTGTTACTAAAAATTATAATTTTCAACTAATAAAGATCAATTTTCAACAAAATGTTTAAATTTTCAACTAAATATTTAAAGCTCTAATTAAAATTTTTTTTATTTTGAACAGAAAAAAAAGAATTTTTAACAAAATTTTTAGATTGATAAAAAATTTATCAAAAAACGGAATGTGCAAATTTTTAAATAAAAGAATGAATTTTTAACAATATAACAAGAAAAGAAGTAAATTTCCAACTAAAAAATAAAACCTTTTCAACTAAAAACGGAATAGCTAAATTTTCTGTAAAAAAATTAATATCCAACAACAAAAAAAGCGAATTTTTCAATAGAATAATAACAATATGAATTTCCAACGAAAAATTGAATAGTTGATATTCCTACCTAAAAAGATTTTAATATTAAATAATATGCAATTAAATTTCAACAAAAAAGGCGGATTTTAAATAAAATACTTAATTTTTAAGTTGAAAAATTTCCAAAAAATAGTTAAATTTTTATGGAAAGAAATGAATTTTACAAATAAAAAAACCAAATTTACCCAAAAATGAAATAGATCAATTTTTAGTTAAGAAAAAATAAGTATAAACCAAAAAAAGAAGGTATGAAGAAATAAATAAATTAACTAGAAAAAAGAATTAATTTTTAAACAACAAAAAAATGAATTTTCAAACAAGAAGTTTGATTTTCTACCAAAATTCGAATTTTCAGCCAAAAAATATTTTTAACAAAGTAATTAAATTTTTAAAAGTATTTAAATCTTTAAGCTAAATTAATTAATTTTTAACCAAAATGAATAAATGTGCAAACATGAATAATAATTTTCTAACAAAAAAAAGGTCAACTTTCAAACAAATTGTAGAATTTTCAACTAAAAGGAATAATTTTCGAAAAAAGAAAAACAAAATTTAAAAAAATGAGTTAAATTTTCAGATGAAAAATGATTTTTTTTTACCAGAAACATTAATTGTTAAGCATCAAGATTAATTTTCAACCAAAAGAGACGAATTTCAATTAAATACATTAATTTTCATCTGAATGGTTTATTTTTAAACTGAAAGAGACGACTTTTTGAAGAAAAGATGGACAAATATTAAATTGTCAGTGAATCAATTTTTAATTTGAAAAACTTATTTTAAACAAAATAGATGAATCTTCAACAAACGTAAAATGTATTAGTTTATATTTCAACCAACAAATATTTTAAATTAAAAGCCGTTGAAATCAAAATATACGAATTGTCAACAAATCATGTAACTTTTTAAATAAAAAATTCAATTGATAACAAAAAATCAAACAAAAACACACTTCAGCCGATAAACTTTTAATCAAAAACATTTGAATTAAAAAAAAATACGATTTTTCTCCAAAACAGTTTGTTTTTAAATCTGACAAAAATTTTGTTTTTATTTTTCGCTGGGAAAAATAGAAAACTTTTTAAAATACGTACTTTAAAACATTCCTTCAGTATTAAATATTTTCTAATAAAACTGAATAACTCACACTTTGACTCTATTTGACGAATAAACTATAAATTTTTATTAATAATTTGTATATTAAAAAACTATTTTTGATTTATTAAATTTAAATCTTCGCAGTGAGCGGAAAAACTCGCCCATTGTAAAGTGGATAAACAGTGAAAAATAAATGTGCAAATCTTTTTTTTTTATGTTTTCGAGAGAGCTTCGGATTTTTTGAAGATGGAACAAAATAAATGACGTATTAAATACGGCCTCATCGGATACCTTATACCTATAGACACCTGTTCCTTTCACTTGTCGCTCGGCCTTTTTTACCTGTGTTGAATCAAATCATTTTCAGTGACGCTCGAAATATTGTAAAAATTATACGGTATATTGGGAGTGAGAAAAGTTTGCAACGCCGCAGGCACGCCATTAAAATATGCCGTGTTTCGCTCACGAAACACTGTTTCTTGAACGAGACCAGAAACTTCCGGTTGGAAGCTCTGAATTGTTGTGGGTATGGCCTGAACAATTATTGGTTGTGAGATCGAGGAATGGGGTACAGTCTGTATTACCTGAAAAATAAAATTAACCAGATTTTTTAATCAATTTACCTTTCCCGATGACAGAAAAATATTCTGCAATGTTCTAGTACTTTCCAGAATCTTCTAAACAATTACAGGGTGGCCGTTTTAATCGACAAAATAAATTTCCGGTTATTTCCCAGTTCGCAAACCTATTTCAGGGTCAATGAAATTTAAAAAATGGAACACTAAAGCTATATTGATTATAAATTTTTAATCTTTTAGTGAGATTTTTTGTCAATCCAAAAAGACGAATTTTTTAAACCAAAAAGTATGAACTTTTAACAAAATAGTTGAATTTTCTACAAAATAGTTGCACTTTTATCACAAAAAGATCAAATTTCTCTAAAAAGCGATGAATTTTTAAATCCACTTGAGGTAATACAAACTAAGCTGCAAATGAAAGCACTCAAAGTGGAACTGTTAAATTTTCAACTTTTAAAATTGAAATTTAAAAGGTTTTGATTAAATTTTTTTTTATTTAAATGCTCAATAACTTACGCGTATAAAATTGAAGGTACTAACATATTCCAATATATAAATCCACGTTATCATTTTCAATGCTCTAAATTTTTGAAAATTTTTTCAGAAATTCTAAATAACTCAAAATAAATTGAATTTTTTCTACAATTTTCAGAAAATCCTGCAAATTTTAGAAAATTTCTTTAGTTTGGATGTATAAATAACAATTGAATATTTATTATTTGTAGGCGAAATTTAAGTAATTTTAAGAGATATGTAGAAGTTAAAAAAAGATTCAAACTTAATGTAAAACTTGAAATGATAGCATAAAATAAAACAAAATGTAGATTTTCGCAGATTTTAAACAAAAAAATTATTTTCTTTTCAAGAATTGTGAAAGGCTTCAAAAGAATAAAAACATTTTCTTAAGATTCCTAGGAAAATTAAAAATAATTATTCCTTTTGAAAAATTATTTTAAGAGAATATTTAAAAAGTTTTTCAAAGATTTAATCAAAATTTTCAAAAAAGATTCTAGAAGATTTTAAGAAAACTTTCTCAAATTTGCATGATAATTTTTAATCTTTTTAAAACTCCTAAATATCTCTTAAAATTGCTGAAATTTTTTCTACAAATGTTAATTTGTAAATTATACATAAAAATTTTTAAATTCCACTTACAAATTAAGTATTTCTCGAAATTTCAACGATTCCAGGTTTTATATGTCAAACAATTCAGTTAAAGATTCTTTACTTTTAAATATTTGGTTTCAATTTACTTGACTTAAATAAAACTTCAAATATTGCTAAATATTCAATAATTAATCTTTTTTTTTTTTAATGAAAAAATTCAAATTAAATGGGTTAAAAATGGAATATTTTACACTGAAACAATATTTAAATTTAATAAAGTCCTTTAATTAAGAATATATTATTATGAAGTTATTTTTAAGTTGAAAATAGTTGACAAACTTTCAGTTACACGTTCACATTTGTTTCATGACTAAGACTTTCAATTCTTTGTTCACTTTTTATTACTTAAAGTAAAGATAAATTACAAAAAAAATTATTCATGAAATATAAATGTTTTTTATCCAAAATATTCAACGTCAAAGGCTTTTATTTTTAATTTATTCAAGTCTTCAAGAAAGCATTTAAAAATTCTTTAAATTAAAAATGTAAGCTTAGAAATAAAATTTCCCGATTTTTCCCGGTCTCAAAAAATTCCCGGTCATTTCTCGGTTTCCCGATCCAGCGAACACTCTGAATTAATATCCAAGATTTAAAACGTTGAAAAAACGTGAATTTTTCATTTGTAAATATTCTAGAATAGTCTGGAATATTCTGGAATATTTAAGAATTTAGATATCGAGTTTTAGAATAATTTTGAATGTTGCAGAATCTCTAATGATTTTCTAAAATATTCTAATAGGTAAAATTAATTTGGGTACAAAATTGAATACGTTGTTGAATTTTCAATTAAAAAGGATCAATTTTCAGCCAGATAGTTGAATTTGGAACTGAAAAAGATCAGTTTTTAATAAAACAAAGTGTTTAATTTTAAGTTAACAAAATTAATTTTTCTAGAAATAAATTTTTGAAATCACATTGATGAATTTTCAACTAATATGATTAATCTTTAATTGGAAGAGGTGATTTTTAAACCAAAAAGCTAAATTTTTACTAAAAAACTTCAACTGAAATACGTGAATTTTCAAATAAAGAAATAAATTTTCAAACAAAAAGATCATTTTTCAAAAAAATACTTAAATTTTAAACTAAAAAGATCAATTTTTAACCGAAAATATCATATTTAAATTTTCAGTGTAAAAAGTTAATTTCAACCAAAGTGATGAATTTCAACTAAAATGATGGAATACTCAATTGTAATAGATATCTTCTAATTAAAAAAATTATTATTATCAACCAAAAGACAAATTATCAACAAAAAATTACATTTTTAAACAAATTGATCAATTTTGAACTAAAAAATATAATTCTTCAATCAAAAATTGAACATCAAGTTTTGAGTTAAAAAATTAATATTCAAATAAACCTTTAACTCGGATAGTAGAACTTTAAATCAAAAAGATGAATTTTTAACTAAAATTAATCATTAAATAGAATAATTTCATTTTCAGTTTGAAAAGATTAATTTTAAACAAAAATAATTTTTAATGAAAAGTTAATGTTCAGCGAAAAGAAATAAGAATTTTAAAGAAAAAAGCTCATTATTATAATTACATTTTCAGTTTGAAAAGATTAAATTTAAACAAAAATAAGTTTTAGTAAAAAAAATTAATTTTTAGCAATCACGTAACAAAAAAATTATTATTTAACAGAGTTTCACTTTCAACTAATTAAATTTTCATTTCAAAAAAATATAATATTGAATTTTCATTCAAAACAGATTAATTCTCAATGAAAAATGTACTGGTTCATATTACAAAAAAACATGTATTTTAATTTTAATTAAATTAAATTTTTTAAATATAATAATTAAATCTGCAGTTTAAAAAATAATTTCCAAGAAAAACTTATTTCAACAAAAAACTTAAATTCAGTGATATAAAAAATTTAGAGAACTTCTATAGAAATCTAGAACTTCTCAGCATCTTACAAAATTATTCGAATTTTTCCTAACAATTTTTTTTTACATCCTGTCAAATGAACCAAATTTCCTTAAAATCTTCCAAATTTATTTTTGATAGTTTTGCAAAATTTTTCTAAATATTTATCAATATTCTCTTGAAATTAATTTTTTTTTAAATAAACAATGAAAATTCCCTAGGAATTGGTTTTTAGTCTTCAAAATTCTTAAAAAGCTTCAAAATTTTTTTGTTTTAATTCTGCCAAAAATTTTTTTTTTTGTTTAGATTTGAAATTAAATTTATAATTGCAGACTTGAAATGAAAAGTCCGATATGTATGAATATTAAATAATTGTTCTTTTTCTTAATTAAATTTTTTTAAATAATTAACTTATGAGAAAATTAATATTTTAACTTATTAAAAAATTTCAAATTGAATGATTTAAAAATGGAATATTTTAGATGCAAATAATACTTAAAATCTAATAAGAGTATTTAATTATGAATATATTATTTTAAAGTTATTTAAAAATTGAAAAATAGTTTATAAAGTTTCAATCGGGCGTTTACATTTAACTAATAATACGTTATCATAATTGAAAAAGATAGCAATTTAACTAATTATTTAGTTTGTAGAAATGTCGGCCTAAAAGTAAATTCCCTGTCAATTCCTGGTCCAGCGGCCACCCTCTTATTTAATATTATATTTAAATTGAAGAAAAAAATGTAAGCAAGTTCTAAAAAGAATGTCCTGTCTTTAAAAATAACTTTCTGACATTTCCAGAATTTTGAGGTATATAAAAATTCCTTTTGGGAATGGTTAAACTGCGATGCGCCTCCTGGTGACAAAAAATCCGAACTAAAAAGAATAGGTACGACTTTAAAGATGCATTTTAATTTGCGCATAAAAATTTTTATTGTGATATCATTAAGTTTAAAATGCGCATTTCCACAATCGTCTACTTAAACCAATTTTAAATTTTAGATTTTAACTGTTAAGTGTACATTTTATTTTAAAGAATGTTATAATGCTGTTTTAAAGACTTAAGCTACTAAAAATGAGAAGTGTTTGAAATCGAAGATATTAGATACAAAAAATTTTTAGCTGATCAACTGTGAATATAAATTTTTGATACGAGGGTGGATTGATAAGTTTCCGGCCTGACCAAGAGATGGCGCCACTAGGCCTACCTTGAGGTGGCGTTCTATAGTACCATCCTTAGATA